>NC_052058.2:97462373-97762373 GCF_903992535.2 Arvicola amphibius | reverse complement strand
TTTTACATTATTTGTTTGATTTTTATACAGCTTTAGGGCCTGTCCTAGAACTAGCTCTTGTAGACCAGGCTGGCCTTGAACTCACAGAAATCCTCCTGCTTCTGCCTCCTAAGTGCTGGGATTAAAGGCATGCGCCACCACCACCCTGCTGTTTGTTGAATTTTTTAATGTAATTTTTTCCTGAGTCTTTGAGAATCTTACATCATGTCCCTCAGTTGTGCTCATTTCCCTGCCCCTCCATATCTACCCTCTACCCTTTTAGTGACTCCCCCAAAGAAAAACTAAAGGAGCCATAAAAATGGGATAAAAATTTAAAAATGAAAATAGGAATACTAATTAAAAACAAGCAAAACAAATAAAAAACAAAAATAAATACATTTTGCTCCTCCATCTTTCCTGCCTCTCCATTCCTCTTCATTCATCTTCTGAATACTCATGTCTATAGCAGTAGATTAGTGCTGTGTGAGGTCTTCATCAGCAGGTCGCAGATTCTGCGGAAGTCTACAGTTGGCTAAACTGCCAAGAATAACTGATGTCAGAGTGCTCATCCCGTACTGGGACTGCTGTATCACTTCTCCAAGGCTTGGGGAACAACATGGAAGAGGGGGTGTAGAGAATGAAAAGCTAGAGTATGAGGAGAGGCGCAGCCAAATGACATCATCTGAAGATGGTATTAGAGCCACTGCACTCATTGAATCCCTGAAAATGTGGTTATCACACAAGACCTATCCCAGTTTGAGACCATCAACATTTCCACCTGCTTGGCCATATGCTTTAATTCCATATGAGCTTTCTTTATGAATATATTGCCTGATGATACGTTGTAGACTTGAGATACTCTAATATTGTAGCTTGAAAGTAGAGATAGAACTTGATTCTTCCCTGCCACAGTTTCTTCATTTGCATAATAGAGATAATTAAATATCCCATAATCTAGTTTTATTTCTGTTGCTGTGATAAAATAACCTGACATAAAACAATTAAGGGGACAAAGGATGTATTCATTTTACAATTGAAAGTTAGAGTCCATTATTTCCTATCTTCATTCAAGAGCAGAGACTTGAATATCCAAACTGCCCACTTCCTGATGTTTGTTCCCCAGTTTTTATCTAGCTGTCTCCTATCTCATATAATTTATAACTGTTTACCTAGGATATGAGACTTTCAACAGTGAGCTGGGTCTTTCTATGTCAATCAACGATAAAGACAATCCCACACACACACATCACACATGCCCAAAGGCAATCCCTCAATTATCATTTCTAAAATGATTCTAGTTTGTGGCAAGTTGACATTTAAAACAAACCAATACAATCCCAATAAGTTCTTATAAGAGTTACACCAGGCGGTGGTGGCGCACGCCTTTAATCCCAGCACTCTGGAGGCAGAGGCAGGCGGATCTCTGAGTTCGAGGCCAGCCTGTTCTACAAGAGCTAGTTCCAGGAGAGGCACTAGAAACTACAGGGAAACCATGTCTCAAAAAACAAAAAAAAAAGAGATACATAATAGCATGCACAGATTTTATTTTATAAATGTTCTCTTTCCCATTGGATTTTATATCTTTGATTTTAAGGGTGTGTGTGTGTGTGTGTGTGTGTGTGTGTGTGTGTGTGTGTATAGGAATGTGCATATAAGTGCAGGTGCCCTTTGCAAGTAAAAGAGGTATTGGATTCCCTAAAAATTATGAGTTGCCTAGTGAGGGTGCTGGGAACCCAACTCTGATTGTCTGAAAGAACAAGTATTCTTTACCACTACGACATCTTTCCCTCCTTCCCCTAAATTGAAGTCCTATTAACTGTGGTTTTATAGAGGTATATTACATGTCCCTACAATATAGTTATTTTTCCATAATTATCATAATTCAGTAATTATCTGTTTAATCTTCACCTTTCCTCCATTTTTTATCATATTAATATTTACCATGAGGCTCACTCATAGGAAACCATCTATTGTTTTAATCAACCAAAAAAAAAACATATTTTCTTCAGTTTGTTTTCAGTATATTACCTATTGAAATATAATCAAGATATCATTGTTTCAACTTTTTGAAAGTTATTTTTGATAATTTGTTGTTCTGAGACATGTATGCTCATTGCATAATATGGCATTTTCCACTAGGATCAATCAAAATCATAGGTTTGTCTTGATGGCACAGTAAATAATATTCAATAGTATGTTTTTGGGGAAAATTTTACATAAACCTTTTGAGGGATATATCACAAAGGTTGATTAATTCAGGGAAAGTATTTTGTAATCTTAAATAAGCAATAATTTTTCAAAGTGCTAGCAAATTACCCACCATGCACATATGAATATCAACATAGCAAAATTTATATGAAAGTTCATAAATAAAAAGACATAAATTCAGACTCATGTATATGTATGTATGAAGTATGTCTTTATATTGTTACTGAAAGTTTAATGGTGTTTATTTTTAAAATATGAAAATAAAATTATCTTTTTTCTTTCTTTCTCTCTCTATCCCTCCCTCCTTCCTTTCTTCTCTCTCTCTCTCTCACTCTCTCATGTGTGTGTGTTTGTGTGTGTGTGTGTGTGTGTGTGTGTGTGTGTATGAGTGTGTGTTTGAGATAGGGTTTACAGAGACTGGTATGTATCCCCAGGTAGTCTCAAACTTTCTATGCATTCTAGACTTGTCTCAAACTAACAGTTTTCATTCCTTGGCTTTCCAAGTGCTGAAACAGTACTTTGTCATATTTGTTATTGCTATGACAAAACACCTGCCACAATATATTTTAAAAAATAATGAATTATTCTGATTTGCAATCTCATATATTCCAGCCCAAAACCTCTGGCTCCACTGACTCCTGTTCTGTGGTGAAGCAGAACTCCATGGTGGCAAGAGCATTGGAGGATGAGGATGTTCATCTCATAATACACAGAAAACTAACAGTGAGAAAGAAACCTAAGGACAAGCAAACCTCTATAAATGCTTTTGCCCCCCCCATAGCCAACTCTCTTAAAGTTTACAGAACCTTATTAAGATGTACAAAGAATTATGGGAACAAGTTTTTGAGATGGGACTCTGTGAAGGCAATTTCACATCTCTGCTATAATACCTGTGATGTGGGAGTCCTCTCTGTGTGCTGTGATTATTATTAATGAATAAAGATACTGCTTTGAACCTATATCAATGCAGAACTTAAGTGGGCAGGGAAAGCTAGGCTGAATACTAGGAGAAAGAAGGGCAGAGTCAGAGAGAAGCCATGGAGCCTCCAGAGACATATGTGCTGAAACTTTGCTGGTAGGCCACGACATTGTGGTGATGCACAGATGAATAGAAATGGGTTAAATTAATATGTAAGAGTTAGCCAATAAGAAGCTAGAGCTAATGGGCCAAGCAGTGATTTAAATAATATGGTTTCTGTGTGATTATTTTGGGTCTAAGCTAGCCTAAGTGGCCAGGAACTAACTAGCTCCCCTCTCCTAACACATCTGGCCTCTGCAGTTGTTCTTGATCAGAGCTGTGTGCTCACCTTAGTATATATGAGGAGACACATAAGAGTGTTTTAATGAGCCTCCAACTGCTTGGGAATAAAAGCCATGAATGCTGTAGGGAAGGCAAAGAACAGAGTATTGTTTACCCTGGGGAAGGGCAGCTTGTGGGGACACTACAAGGCAAGTTTGCTTTGTAAAGGATAAGAACACAGGCATTTCTATCTTTGGAACATGAAGAATGAACAAAATCATGCTGATTATGAACAGAGAGCTCCCTGTTACATCTGGAAATAACTTCATAAGAAAGAAAATCTGAGCAAAGGGGATGGTAAGTTCATTCTCTATGGGGATCTTAAACAGAAGAAAACTAAAACTTTTAAATAAATACTTTAACTTTAATAAAGTAATTTAACATGTGGAAATTACTTTTTTTCCAGCTGAAGATTTAAAAAATGCATTGAAGCTTCTAAATCAGTGTTTCATGTTTCTTGCAAACTGTCAAAAATTTACAAGCAAAGCATATCAAAAATATTTGCTACTGTGAGGTGAGTGTGTGTGTGTGTGTGTGTGAGTATGTGTGTGTCAGTTGCTGAACTGTGAGCTTGCTGATTTATCTAGGCTAGCTGGCTATCAGCATCCTCTTTTCTACACCCACACCACAACCCAGCTATGGAGGTTACAAGCTTACTCTGCCATGCCTGGCTTTTATGTGGACAGTAGTATTCCATGCTTGGATAGTCATGCTTATGTAGCAAGTATTTTAATTTTGGAACTATCTCCTCAGCTTACGTGTCTGTATGTGTGTATAACAAAGCTACAATTAGGATAACTAATTCCCAATGCAGGAGTAAATATTTCTAATCACGTGATAAAAATATCTATAGCTAAGTACATATTAAAAACTAAAAATTTCACCAACAAGCTAGAGAGATGGCTCTATGGTTATATGTATATGTACTCCTCTTTCAAACCTCCTGAGTTTGGTTCTCAGCTCCCATTCTAGGTAGCTCATAACTGCTTGTCCAACTCCAGGAGATCTGACATCATCTTCTGATCTCTGTGAGTACCTACACATGTGCATGTGCACACACCACATACACACAGCTTACATATTGAAAAGTCTCCATTGTAAGGAGGCATCTGAGCATGTAAATGAATTAAAATTCAGTCTAAGACTTAAAAGAACAGTTGCATTAATTGTAATATCCAGTAATTCTACTAATGTAAGTGAGATTTTCATCACTGAGCAAAATACTTGTGGCAATCCATGTGAAGGAAGGATAGAGTGATTCTGGATCATGAGTTCAGAGGTTCCAGTTCACACTTTCTAGGCCACACCCATGTGAGTCTGAGGTTTGGCAGTATGTCACAGAGGAAGCCTGGCAGAGGATGCTCAATTCACCATGAGACTGAGAAGGGAAGAGTGTGCAAAGGTCTCCAGTCCTACTTGAAGGCGACACTCATCCTGAAGGTGTCCACCTGAAGACACCACCTCTTGAGTTGCTGCCATCTATTGCCAAGCCTTTTGGAAATGGGAATTTTAGAAGATGGAGCCAAACAACTGTTTCGTCAAGAGAAAATAAGGCACATTCTTGAGTAGGGTTGCACATACATATTTATGATCCCAGCATTCAAAAGGCATCAAACGTGAAAACATTAATTTATCTATTGACTGGTAAGTAAGTAAGAGACAAAATAATGGAAAACTAAGTTCTAATTCCCCCTGGAGAGGGCCTGTGGACTGATGGCCTGATTTTGAGCATTAGAATCCACAAAGTGGAAGAAGAGAAGCTAATCCTGTAAGCTGTCATCTGACCTCATACATACTGTGGCATATGCTTAAGTGCATACACACACACACACACACACACACATGCACACTAACACACACACACACACACAGAAAGAAAATCTCAGAACTGCAAAAGTTTTCTGTTAGAAATTTTCATCATTTTATGTTTTATAATAAGTCTCTATGCTACATTTTTAGTGATTATTATTATATCATGTGAGTTGTAGGGGGGATTTATGTTTATTAAGTAATGTTCTATATAAAAGGATGATGCCATGTATTTATTTTTTAACTTTCATTTATTTATTTATTTATTTGTTTGTTTGTTTGTTTGTTTGTTTTTGAGACCAAGTCTCACATGTAGTTCTTTACTGACCCTGTACTTGTTATGTAGACACAGTTGGCCTCAGACTCTAGGAGTTCCTTCCACTTGCTTCCTGCTCTAGAGTGCTAGGATCAAAGTTATGTACCAGTCTAGGTCAATGTCTTTAGATTTTTAACAGATGCTCTCCTTGATTTGTTATGGCTCATCTCGCTGATTTTGAGAGAGTGTGCTCCCAGTGTCTTGTAGATAGTATTAGGTACAAGTGCATTTCGTGCCAGCAAAGGGTGGTCCCAAAGAACAAAACACAATTCAAAATTTAGAAATAGAGTAGCTTAAAAAAACATTAACATAATTGTTAGTGAACATTGGCACATCTGCTATACTTATATTTCTAGTAAGAATATGAATATAAGTTTCTTTTTTTTCTCTCTCTCTCTGTGTGATGCACAGCAGAATATCTCCTTTTTTCAGAAAACATTCACACGCATGTTCACAGTAACAAAGCAAACACTGATCTTAAAGCATTTTTTTTCTTCTTGTAAATAGGATGATGAAAAATTTGGAAGATTCAAATGTCAAATATTATAAAACAGAGAAAGAAT
Source organism: Arvicola amphibius (assembly GCF_903992535.2). Classification (NCBI taxonomy): domain Eukaryota; kingdom Metazoa; phylum Chordata; class Mammalia; order Rodentia; family Cricetidae; genus Arvicola; species Arvicola amphibius. The sequence goes on along the minus strand of NC_052058.2, from coordinate 97,756,198 downwards.
AGGGTATCAGTCCATGTTATAGCATAGATAGATGTGAAGGGGGAGGTTGACGTTTGTTATGTGTGTGCATGTACGTGTATATGTGAGTATATGTCTGTGAGAGTGAGTGTTTGTGTGTGTGTAAGTCAAACAACTATGTGGCTACAGTAATCCTCTCTTTCAGCCTTTACAGAGGTTCTGGAATTCAGGTCATCAGGCTTGTGTGACAAGCACCTTTACCTGCTGAGCCATTTTACTAGCCCCATTCCTGATATTTTACAAACTAAATAATCTCACATAAAAATTCATTAACAAAGATATCATACAGTAACTGATAATAGCATCGAGAATGTAAGAATATGATTGAAGGTAATAATGAAGGAAATGTGGAACTAGTTCTAAATACAAAACACCGTTTAATTAGTATATATATATGTGTGTGTGTGTGTGTGTGTGTGTGTGTGTGTGTGTGTGTGTGTGCACGCGCACATGTGTGCAGTATCCTTCAAGACCAGAAAAGGACATCTGATCCCCTTGGGCTTTTCTATAGGCAAATTTACAAGCTGCCCAATGGAGGTACTGGGAGCAGAGCTCAGATCCTCAGAGAGAGAAGCAAGTACTCTTAATTCCTAGACCATTTCTAAAGACCCTAAATTATATTTTCTTTTATTTTACTTTTATTATTGATTTTATTGAGCTATACAGTTTTCTCTGCTTGCCTCCCTTCCTCTCCCTTCCCCTTATACCCTCTCTCATGGTCCTTATGCTCCCAATTTACTCAGGACATCTTGTCTTTTTCTACTTCCCTTGTAGATTAGATCCACGTCTCTCTCTCTTATGGTCCTCATTACCATTTAGATTCCCTGGGATTGTGAATTGTAGGCTGGTTTTCTTTGCTTTATGTTTAAAAACCACTTATGAGTGAATGCTTATGATAATTATCTTTCTGGGTCTGAGTTACCTCATTCAATATGATATTTTCTAGATCCATCCATTTGCCTGGGAATCTCAAAATGTCATTTTTTTTCTGCTGTGTAATACTCCATTGCGAAATGTACCACATTTTCCTTATCCATTGTTTGGTTGAGGGGCATTTAGGTTGTTTCAAGGTTCTGGCTATGACAAATAATGCTGCTATGAACATAGCTGAGCACATGTACTTGTGGTACAATTGAGCACCCTTTGGATATATACCTAAAAGTGGTATTGCTGGGTCTTGAGGAAGGTTGTTTCCTAATTTTCTGAGAAATCACCAAACTGATATCCAAAGAGGCTTACCAGTTTGCACTCCCACCAGCAATGCAGGAGTGTTCCCTTTACCCCACAACCTCTCCAGCATAAGTTGTCACCAGTGTTTTTGATCTTGGCCATTCTGACAGGTGTAGGATGGAATCTCAGAGTTGTTTTGGTTTGCATTTCTCTGATGGCTATGGATGTTGAGCATTTCCTTAAGTGTCTTTCAGCCATTTTAGATTCCTGTGTTGATAGTTCTCCATTTATGTCTGTACCCCATTATTTTACTGGATTATTTGTTCTTTTGATGATCAATTTTTCGAGTTATATGTATATTTTGGAGATCAAACCTCTTTTCAATGTGGGGTTGTTGAAGACCTCTTCCCATTCTGTAGGCTGCTGTTGTTGCCTTGTTGACCACGTCCTTTGCTTAGCAGAAGCTTGCCAGTTTCAGGAGGTCCCAATTATTAATTGATTTTCTCTGTGCTACTGGGGTTATATTTAGGAAGTGAAAGCATATTAAACAAATGGTCTGGCATAACTGGATATCAACATGGAGAAGAATGAATATAGACCCATATCTATCACCATGCACAAAACACAAGTCCAAATGGATCAAAATACATTTTCTTGATTCCTATGCCTAACCCTTTTTTAGTTTATAATTACTAAGACAAATTATACATTTACATTTATATTCTTTTGATATTATATACAAAGAACACATAGCACTTTCCAACACAGAGCTCAGAATTAGAGAGTGTGGAAAGCCTTCAAACTACCAATTATTCTGCATTACGTAAACTTTGCAGTCAAAACACAACAGAAATGCAACAGCTGTACTACTTAGTAGAGCATGCACACTCTAATTCAAACAGGAAAACTGTAGTTTTCCTGATTTAACAAAGTGTAATTATACAGTAGAACAGCCACAGAGTTTGCAATAGTGCTTTCACATTTATTTTGAGAGGATAGTTTAAATATGGTTGGAACTGAACTTCCCCGTTTATTTTTTCTTTGACTAACACTTGCTGCGTCTTAGAAATAAGGATCACATGAAAGAAGAATGAGGAGTTTCATAACTGATTAGTGGGGAATCTCTTGTCAAATATTTGTTTTCAATTACTGAGGACAAGCACACACTCCTCCATGCAGTATGAAATTCAATCAAAATATTGTTTGTGATATTCTGCACACATTGTTCTTTGGTGTCTTTCTGTATTAACTCCTCTGAGAACATGAGTTTTATCATGCTCTGGAGATTGTCATGGATGAGTATAAAATGTGAGTCAAATCTGGCTATCTTAAGAGTTACTTTTCACTTATATTTTGAGTAGAATTGTGTTTTAAAATGGATTTACATTCAGAGAAGAGTTGGGAAATCACAATAATTTTCTATACATTCTCTCACCATACACAAGCAAAGCCTCCCATCACCACTATATTCAAATATAGTGGCCAGTGAACCTATACAGCTACCTAAAGGGCTACCGACTAGGGGCCTCTAGTAATGATGTACATTTATTGGACTTGAACTAACTTGTGATTTGTTGTAAGAGGAGACCATTTGTTTCCTGGCTGCCTGGCAGTTTAGACTAGAAAATAATCACACAGAAACTATATTATTTAAATCATTGCTTGGCCCATTAGCTTTAATTTCTTTTGGGCTAGCTTTTGCATCTTAATTTAACCCATTTCCATTAATCTGTCTATCGTCATATGGCAGTGGCTTATGGGCCAAGTTTCAGCATGTCTGTACTGAAAGTGGCTCCATGGCTTCTCCCTGACTCTGCCTCTTTTCTCCTAGCATTCTGTTTAGGTTTTCCCCACCTATCTCTGTTTCCCTATAGCTCTGCTATAAGCTCAAAGCCATTCCCTTATTAACTAATAGTATTCACAGCATACAGAGGTAAATCCCACATCACCTCCCTTTTCTGTTTACATAAAAAAGAAGGTTTTATATTCAACATAGTAAATTGCAAATAACAAAACAGGTATCAAACAAAAATTGTAGTTACAATATTTATATCTACTTTATCTTTTATCTTAACTAAGGAAAACTATAATTATCAATTCTTCAACTCCATTGAAGACTCCAGAAGGATATAATATTACCTAATAAAACAGAAAGTACATTGTAAGCAACTTCCAAAACTCTAGAAATGACAGAGATATCTTGCTGCCTAGACAGTCACCCAAAATTCTTCTGTACCATCCTCTTGAAGTAATTAGTGCTGCCAGGAGCAGATGTGTCTCACTGTCATGAAAAGTCTTAAGCTCTTAAAACATTTTAAATACCATATTCCATAGTCTTTGAAAAGTTTGAAGAATGCCTATCTATCTAAAATACATATCTATACATCTAAAAAACCTACATGAGTACAAGTTTGACTATTATAGATGATATCTATTAACCTATATTTTTAAAATTTATATTATATTTTCAATGAGCTAGACAAAGACAATACCTTAATCAAGAGCAGAAATATACCTATAAAAGAATTGACCTTAAATTTGTATTAAGCAAGTAAGATCCATACCAATGCAAATCTTTATAGCATATCCCCCTTTAAATATAAACAAACATTTATAAATAATATTTGGGAATTTGGGCATAGTTCTCTAGACTACTTCCTGATGATTGGAGGCACTGTTAATCATGTCTTTAATAGTGTATCATGTGTGCTAGGTTCATCTCAGTCAACAGTTGGGTGAAGTAAGTTTTATGGGGGTGTTCACAGTGACCTTTCAGGGGCTCATGTTCCAACAAACCACATTAGCCTTGAATGAATCCACACGTTCTCATTCTCTGTGAAAACAAAAGAAGAACCTCTTTTCCAAAGCAACATATTCATAGACTCAAACTTTGAAGTCAAGAAACCTTTAAAACACATATGTTAGTTTAGCTTAGCAGTCCATACAATGAAATGTCTATCTGTACTTAGCTCCTACACAGTCAAAAAGTTCAAAGAAAACACAATACTATACATAATCCAGACTCTGTGTATATTCCATTTTTACATGGCTTTTCCTTTTTTACTTATTTTAATCTATGACTGTCTGTACTCGGTCTCTTTAAAGACTTTACCATTTTTTAAAATTTTTTTATAACTGTCTATATTATCTTTTTCTTCTCTCTCCCAAGCCTATGTACATTTATCCAACACTGTGACCCTTTTAAAGGTCTTTCCATTCAGAATTTTTTTTTATTGTGTATCTGTAATTCTTTACTGTCCTATTGTCCAGGCACACTTATTAAAAACATAAGCTGCAGCCTTACTAGGGTATATACGGTACTTTCTGCTTACTCAACACAGTCCAGCATGGCAGAGAAGGTCATTTACTGCCTTTGAGCTACACATACCACCTAAGTTCTAAGTATGCAGTTCTAAGTTCTAAGTATGTAGTGGGTCTATGTTGAGTCATTAAGCAGTTTGTAACATGCTGCTTACAAAACCAATTTAAATGCTCGGTCTCCTGAAAGAGCCAGGGGTCCTGCTGGCAGCATGACTCAGAAAGCTGGCATTTTAAAATGGTGCAGCTTTTGTTCCTGATTTAGTAAACCTCTCTTAAAGGAGCCATGCCTCTGTTTGCTTCTAGCAAACAAAGCCCACCCAAAAACTGCCAGTACTAAACCATGCTTAACTCTGTTCTTTTCTGTCTACGATTCCATTTTAAGCTTTCTCAGGTTTTACATGGATTTATTTGGTCATGTGAGTGCCAATTTGTAGTAAGAAGCTGTTTGTTCATTTCCTGGCTGCCCAGACTCCCGAAATAATCACATAGAAACTTTATTAATTAAATCAGTGCTTGGTCTATTAGCTCTAACTTCTTTTATGTTTGTTTGTTTGTTTTGTTTGTTTGTTTTTGTTATTCAAGACAGGGTTTCTTTGTAGCTTTGGTGCCTGGCCTGGAACCAGCTCTTGTAGACCAGGCTGGCCTCAAACTCACAGAGATCTGCCTGCCTCTACCTTCTGAGTGCTGGGATTAAAGGTGTGTGCCACCACCACCTGGCAGCTCTAACTTCTTATTGGTTAGCTCTTATATTTTAGTTTAATCCATTCCTAGTAATCTATGTATTGCCACATAACTGTGGCTTACCAGATAAAATTTTGTTTGGCTCCGGCAGGACTACATGACTTCTTCCTAACTCTGCCTCCTTTCTCCCAGCAGAGGAAGATCAAAGAGACTCTTTATGGAGTTGGTTTGCCATTTGGACAGGAAATTGAAGAAATTGTTCTTGCCTGTACTTCTTGATGAACTGGACTTGCAGGTCCCACAGAGAAATGGCTGCTGAACTTGACTAAAAGTGAGATGGTCCTCTGGGGTTCCTGCTTCCTAAAAAAGTCTAGCAGACATTCTGCAGGACACAGAAAAAAGGGACTGACAAACTGCCAATATAGATGGAACTGTTTTTGAAATTTCCGGCCTTATGAAAAAGTATGCTGGATTACTATGGGCAAGTAAGCTGAAGATGGATGGTACAGAAGAATTTTGGGTGACAGTCCAGGCAGCGAGATGTCTTCATTAATTCTAGAGTTTTGGAAGTTGCTTACAATGCACTTCCTGTTTTCTTAGGTAATATTATATCTTTCTGGAGTTTTTGATGGAGTTGAAAAATAGATAGATATAGTTTTCCTTAGTTATGAGAAAAGATAAAATAAATACAAATATTGTAAGTATAATTTTTACTTGATACCTGTTTTATTATAAGTAATTTTACTATGTTAATGTTAAAAACTTTCTTTTTTTAAATTTATTTATTTATTTTTAAATTTCTGCCTCCTCCCCCTCCCATTTACCTCCCCCTCCCACCTCTACTCCCCCTCCCTCTCCTGTTCGAAGAGTGGTACGGGTTACTTGCCCTGTGGGAAGTCCAAGGTCCTCCCACCTCCATCCAGGCCTAGGAAGGTGAGCATCCAACCAGGCTAGGCCTCCCCAAAGCCAGTATATGTAGTAGGATCAAAATCCAGTGCCATTGTCCTTGACTTCTCAGCTGCCCTCAATGTCCGCCATATTCAGGAAGTCCGGTTTTATCCCGTGCTTTTTCAGTCCCAGTCCAGCTGGCCTTGGTGAGCTCCGATTAGATCAGCCCCATCATCCCTGTGGGTGGGTGCTCCCCTCATGGTCCTGACTTCCTTGCTCATGATCTCCCTCCTTTTGCTCCTCATTTGGACCTTGGGAGCTCAGTCCGGTGCTCCAAAGTGGGGCTCTGTCTCCATCTCCATCCATCGCCAGATGAAGGTTCTATGGTGATATGCAAGATATTCATGAGTATGACTATAGGATCTGGCCTTTTCTGGCTCCCTCTCCTCAGCTGCCCAAGGAACTACCTGGGGTCATGTCCCTGGATACCTGGGAACCCCTCTAGAGTCAAGTCTCTTGCCAACCCTAAAATATCACCCTTAATTAAGATATAAATTTCCTTGTTCCCATATCCACCCTTCCTATATCCCAACCGTCCCATTCCCCCAAGCTCTCCCCATCCTTCCTTTCACAATTTTCTCTCCCCATCTCCCCTTACCCCCATCCCACCCCACCCCCAAGTTCCCAATTTTTGCACGGCAATCCTGTCTACTTCCAATATCCATGAGGATAACTGTATGTTTTTCTTTGGATTCACCTTCTTATTTAGCTTTGTTCCTCTACTCTAAAACTGTCCTGTGTTTTATTTTTTTTTCATGGTTTATTTTTTTATATTTAAAAATTTCCATCTCCTCCCCTCCTCCTCCCCCTTCCCTCCACTCCTCCTCCCCCTTCCCTCCCCTCCTTCTCCCTCTTCCCTCCCCTCCGCTCCACCCATACCTCCCCTCCCTCCCTCTCAGGCCAAGGAGCCATCAGGGTTCCCTACTCTATGCTAAGACCAAGGTCCTCCCAACTCCCCCCAGGTCAACGAAGGTGATCGACCAAGCTGAGAAGGCTCCCACAGAGCCCGTCCATGCAGAAGAATCAGAGCCCAGCGCCATTGTCCTTTGCTTCTCAGTCAGCCCCCACTGTTGGCCACATTCAGAGAGACGGGTTTGGTCGCATGATCCATCAGTCCCATTCCAACTGGAGCTGGTGATCTCCCATTAGTTCTGTCCCACCGTCTCCATGAGTGAACGTACCCCTCACGTTCCTGACTTTCTTTCTCATGTTCTCTCTCCTTTTGCTCCTCATCAGGACCTTGGGAGCTCAGTCCGGTGCTCCAATGTGGGGCTCTGTCATTTTCTTCATCTATCGCCAGGTGGAGGTTCTATGGTGATATGCAAGAAATTAATCAGTATGGCCTTTTCAGGCTCCCTCTCCTCAGCTGCCTAAGGAACTAACTGGGGGGCGTCTCCCTGGAAACCTGGGAACCCCTCTAGGGTCAAGTCTCTTGACAACCCTCAGGTGGCTCCCTAAATTAAGATATATGCTTCCCTGCTCCCATATCCACCCTTCCTGTATCCCAGGCATCCCATTCCTCCGAGCTGTCCCCATTCTCCCCTTCACGCTTTTCTCTCCCCATCTTCCCTTGGCCGCCTCTCGCCCAACCCTAGAGTTCCCAATTTTTGCCTGGCGATCGTGTCTACTTCCAATATCCAGGAGGATTACTATATCTTTTTTGGGGAGTTCACCTTCTTATTATCTTCTCAAGGATCCCAAATTTATTGGCTCGATGTCCTTTAATTATGGCTAGAAACCGATTATGAGTGAGTACATCCCATGTTCATCTTTTTGGGTCTGGGTTACCTCACTCAGAATACTGTTTTCTATTTCCATCCATTTGCATGCAAAATTTAAGATGTCATTGTTTTTTTCTGCTCAGTAGTATTCTAGTATGTATATATTCCACAGTTTCTTCATCCATTCTTCCACTGAAGGGCATCTAGGTTTTTTCCAGGATCTGGCTATTACAAATAATGCTGCTATGAACATAGTTGAACAAATGCTTTTGTAGTATGATTAGGCATCTCTTGGGTAGATTCCGAAGAGTGGAATTGCTGGGTCCTGGGGTAGGTTGATCCTGAATTTCCTGAGAAACCGCCATACTGCTTTCCAAAGTGGTTGCACAAGTGTGCATTCCCACCAGCAATGGATGAGTGTACCCCTTACCCCACAACCTCTCCAGCAAAGGTTATTATTGGTGTTTTGGATTTTAGCCAATCTGACAGGTGTAAGATGATATCTCAAAGTTGTTTTGATTCGCATTTCCCTGATAGCTAGGGAGGTTGAGCATGAAATTAAGTGTCTTTTGGCCATTTGAACTTTTTCTGTTGAGAATTCTCTGTTCAGTTCAGCACCCCATTTTTTAATTGGGTTAATTGGCATTTTACCGTCTAGTCTCTTGAGTTCCTTATATTTTAGAGATCAGACCTTTGTCAGTTGCAGGGTTGGTGAAGATCTTTTCCCAGTCAGTAGGCTGACTTTGTGTCTTAGTGACAATGTCCTTTGCTTTACAGAAGCTGCTCAGCTTCAGGAGGTCGCATTTATTCAATGTTGCCCTTAATGTCTGTGCAGCTGGGGTTATGCGTAGGAAACGGTCCCTGTGCCCATTTGTTGTAGAGTACTTCCCACTTTCTCCTCTATCAAGCTCAATGTGTTCAGATTAATATTGAGGTTTTTAATCCATTTGGACTTGAGTTTTGTGCATGGTGATAGATATGGATCTACTTTCATTCCTCTACAGGTTGACATCCACTTATGCCAGCACCATTTGTTGAAGATGCCCTCTTTCTTCCATTGTGTACTTTTGGATCCTTTATCAAAAATCAGGTGTTCGAAGGTTAGTGGTTTAAAATACGCGTCTTCTATATGATTCCATTGGTCAACTTCTCTGTTTTTATGCCAATACCAAGCTGTTTTCAATACTGTAGCTCTGTAATACAGTTTGAAGTCAGGGATGGTAATGACTCCAGAAGTACCTTTATTGTATAAGATTATTTTGGCTATCCTGGGTTTCTTGTTATTCCATATAAAGTTTATTATTTTCCTCTCAATCTCTGTGAAGAATTTTGAAGGGACGTTGATGGGGATTGCATTGAATCTATAGATTGCTGTGGGTAGAATTGCCATTTTTACTATGTTGATCCTCCCAATCCACGAGCAGGGGAGATCCTTCCATTTTCTGGTATCCTCTTCAATTTTTTTCTTCAAAGACTTAAAGTTCTTGTCAAATAAATCCTTCACTTCCTTGGTTAGAGATACTCCCAGATATCTTATGCTATTTGTGGCTATTGTGAAAGGTGATAGTTCTCTGATTTCCCTCTCTGCTTCCTTATCCTTTGTGTATAGGAGAGCGACTGATATTTTGGAGTTGATCTTGTAACCTGCCACGTTACTGAAGGAGTTTATCAGCTGTAGGAGTTCTTTGGTGGAGTTTTTGGGGTCGTTTATGTACACTATCATATCATCTGCAAATAACGAAAGTTTAACTTCTTCCTTTCCAAATTGAATCCCCTTGATTCCCTTATGTTGTCTTATTGCTATTGCTAGAACTTCAAGCACTATATTGAAGAGATAAGGAGAGAGTGGACAGCCTTGTCCTGTTCCTGAATTTAGTGGGATAGCCTTGAGTTTCTCTCCGTTTAATTTGATGTTAGCTGTCGGCTTGCTGTAAATAGCTTTTATTATATTTAGGAATGACCCTTGTATCCCTAATCTCTCCAAGACTTTTATCATAAAAGGGTGCTGAATTTTGTCAAATGCTTTTTCAGCATCTACTGAGATGACCATATGGTTTTTTTCCTTCAGTTTATTTATATGATGGATTACATTGATAGATTTTCGTATGTTGAACCAGCCCTGCATCTCTGGGATGAAGCCTACTTGATCATAATGGATAATATTTCTAATGTGTTCTTGGATTTGGTTTGCCAGTATTTTATTGAGAATTTTTGTGTCAATATTCATGAGTGAGATTGGCCTGTAATTCTCTTTCTTGGTTGAGTCTTTAGGTATCAGGGTAACTGTAGCTTCATAGAAGGAATTTGGCAGTGACTCTTGTGTTTCTATATTATGAAATACCTTAAGGAGTATAGGTATTAGGTCTTCTTGGAAGTTCTAGTAGAATTCCGCATTGAAATCATCTGGTCCTGGGCTCTTTTTGGTAGGGAGGTTTCTGATAACAGTTTCTAATTCTTCGCGACTAACAGGACGATTTAGAGCATTTACCTGGTCCTGGTTTAACTTTGGTATATGGTATTTATCTAAAAAACTGTCCATTTCTTTTACATTTTCCAATTTTATGGCATACAGTCTTATGTAGTAAGATCTAATGATTCTCTGAATTTCCTCTGTTTCTGTGGTTATGTCCCCCTTTTCATTTCTGATCTTATTAATTTGTGTGTTCTCCCTCTGCCGTTTGATTAGTTTGGCTAAGGGTTTGTCAATCTTGTTGATTTTCTCCAAGAACCAGCTTCTTGTTTCATTGATTCTTTGGATTGTTTTCTGTGTTTCTATTTTGTTGATTTCTGCCCTCAGTTTGATTATTTCCAGTCTTCTACTTCTCCTAGGTGAGTCTGCTTCTTTTTTTTCCAGAGATTTCGGGTGTGCTGTTAAGTCACCAATGAGTGCTTTCTCTGTTTTCTTTAAGTGGGCACTTAGTGCTATGAACTTTCCTCTTAGCACTGCTATCATTGTGTCCCATAGGTTTGATTATGTTTTGTCTTTGTTTTCATTAAATTCAAGAAAGACTTTTATTTCTTTCTTTATTTCTTCCTTGACCCAGGTGTGGTTCAGTAATTGACTGTTCAGTTTCCATGAGGTTATGGGCTCTCTGGGGGTAGCATTGTTGTTGAATTCTAATTTTAATCATGGTGATCCAATAAGACACAGGTGGTTACTAATATTTTTTTTGTAACTGTGGAAGTTTGCTTTGTTACCAAGTATATGGTCAATTTTTGAAAAGATTCCATGAGCCGCAGAGAAGAAGGTATATTCTTTCCTATTTGGGTGGAATGTTCTATAGATATCTGTTAAGTCCATTTTGTTCATTACCTCCATTAAGTCTTTCAATTCTCTGTTAGGTTTCTGTCTGATTGACCTGTCCATTGGTGAGAGAGGAGTGTTGAAGTCTCCAACTATTGGTGTGTGTGGTTTGATGGCTGCCTTGAGTTCTAGAAGTGTTTCTTTTACATAAGTGGGAGCTTTTATATTAGGGGCATAGATATTCAGGATTGAGACTTCCTTCTGATGGATTTTTCCTGTTATGAGTATAAAGTGTCCCTTTCCATCTCTTCTGATTGATTTTAGTTTGAAGTCAACTTTGTTAGAAATTAGTATGGCCACGCCGGCTTGTTTCTTAGGTCCATTTGCTTGATAAACCTTTTCCCAACCCTTTACTCTGAGTTGGTGTCTGTCTTTGTGGTTGAGGTGTGTTTCTTGTAAACAGCAAAAATGTTGGATCCTGTTTTCGTATCCAGTCTGTTTGCCTGTGCCTTTTTATATCACCTATAATATATATATATATATATATATATATATATATATATATATATATATATATAATATTGATATTAAGTGATATTAATGACCAGTGGTTGTTAACTTCGGTCATTTTTTGTAGTAGAGTTTGTGTGTTTCTCTTCTTCTAGTTATGCTGGTGAAGGGTCGCTAGATGCCTGAGTTACTGTGGGCATTATTGGACTCCTTGGTTTGTGATATTCCTTCTATTACTTTCTGCAAGGCTGGATTTGTGGCTACGTATTGTTTAAATCTGTTTTTGTCCTGGAATATCTTGTTTTCTCTATCAATGGTGAATGCAAGCTTTGCTGGGTATAGTAGTCTAGGCTTGCATCCATGTTCCCTTAGTATCTGTAGCACATCTATCCAAGGTCTTCTGACTTTCATGGTTTCCATGAGAAATCAGGTGTAATTCTGATAGGTTTCCCTTTATATGTTACTTGACCTTTTTCCTTTGCAGCTCTTAATATCTGTTCTTTATTCTGTATGTTTTGTGTTTTGATTATTATATGGCGTGGGGATGCTTTCTTTTGATCCAGTCTATTTGGTGTTCTGTAGGCTTCTTGTACCTTCATAGGAACATCCTTCTCTAGGTTGGGGAAGTTTTCTTCTATAATTTTGTTGAATATGTTTTCTGGGCCTTTGAGTTGTAATTCTTCTCCTTCTTCTACCCCAATTATTCTTAGGTTTGGTCTTTTCATGGTGTCCCAGATTTCCTGAATGTTTTGTGTTAAGAATTTGTTAGATTTGTTTAGTTCTTTAATCTGTGAATTTATTTCCTCTATAGTATCTTCAGAGTCTGAGATTCTTTCTTCCATCTCTTGTATTCGTTTGGAAATACTTGTCTCTGAAGTTTCTGTTCGTTTACTCAAGAGTTTCCATTTCCAGTCTTCCCTCAGATTGTGTTTTCTTCAATACCTCCATTTCATTTATCAGGTCTTGTACTGTTTCCCTTACCTGTTTGATTGCTTTTTCTTGTTTTTCTTGGGTATCTTTGAGAGATTTATTTATTTTGTCTAGCTTTTTGTTTGTCATCTCCATTTCTTTATGGCAGTTTTTTAACTCCTGTTTAAGGTCCTCTATTATTTTCATAAGGTACTGTTTAAGGTCGGTTTCTTCTATATCTTCTGGGGTAGGCTGTTCAATTCTTGTTGTTTTGGGATGTCTGGATTGTGGTGATGTCATGTTGCCTTTCATGTTGTTGGAGGATCTCCTGCATTGGCGCCTGCCCATCTCTTCCTTCAAAAGGAGCCGGGAGGTGCTTGGTGTCCTAGACCAATCTTTGCTGTGACTGAAACTGGTTGGATCTCCCCAGTGCCAGAGGAGGACCTATTCCTTGCGTCACAATCTGAAGAAGCCCTCACTCCCTTCAGGAATCCTCAGACCTGCCTGGAGGCCAGAGTCTGACCCCTTTGTGTGGATGGCCTTAGAACAGGAGCAGGACACCTGAGAACATTTGGGAAGGCTTGGGAGAAGCAGGGATGCGAGAAACAGAGACAAGCCTGCAGAGGGAGCTGGGGGGAGGGGGTCTGTACTCTCTTCCAGGGCATGCTGCCCCAGGGTCCGCATTCACTCACCAGTTCAGATGGAATGTCAGTGCACAGGATCAGGGATTCCAGGCAGCCCAGGGACGCCGCCGGGACAAAAGGCCTGTTCTGTGTTTTAATCTGTCCATCTGTCCTGTTTGTATTCTACGAACCATTGGATTTTAAGAATCACTATCATTGTGACTTCTTCTGAGTGTCACACCATTGGAATTATGCTGTATATATTCTTTAGATGGGCTTCTTCCACTCAGTAGATTTTATTAGAGGTTCTTCTATGTCTTTTTTGTCTTCACAGTTCATTTCATTCCAGAAGTGGATTACTTTCTACTGCCTGGAGGTGCCATGAGGGATTCATTCATTGCTCCAGGAAGGCTTATTCTGATTGCTTCCATGTTCTGATAGCTAAAAATGACATCTATGATATCCATTGTGTTGACTATATTTTTATGTCATCTTGACACCATCTAAAGTCATCTGAGAGGAAGGAGCCTCAGTTGAGAAAATGGCTTCATTGGGATTTGGTTGTATGAAGCCTGTAGGGCATTTTCTTAATTAGAAATTGATGTGAAAGGACACAGCCCGTTGTGGGTGATGATATCTCTGTGGTGGTGGTCCAAGATTCTATAAGAAATCAGGCTCAGGAAGGTAGAAGGAACAGTGCAGTAAACTGACATATTCCATGGCCTCTGCATCTGCCCCTACCTCCAAGTTTGAGCTTCTGCCATGACTTTCTTCAATGGTGGACAGTGATGTGTATGTGTAAGAAAAAGAAACACTTTTCTCCTCAAGTTGATTTTGGTCATGGTTTTTATGATTTTGGTCATGTGATTTCATCACAGCACTTGTTACCCATACTAATAAAACTGTGTGCAGAGATTTATGTCAACCTGAGTGTCAGTTCTTTGGGTAATCAGGAAGACTGTTGCATTGTATAGAAGTTTGTGTGTATTACAAGAATAAATTTTTTATTTTTTATTTTTTATTATTAAAAATTTTCACCTCCCCCTCCTGTGTCCCTCCCTCTCCTTCCCTCCCTAACCCTCCCTCTCCTTTCTCCCCTACCCCTCCCTCTCCAGTCCAAAGAGCAGTCAGGATTCCCTGCCATGTGAGAAGTCCGAGGTCCTCCCCCCTCCATCCAGGTCCAGGAAGGTACACATCTAAACAGTCTAGGCTCCCTCAAAGCCAGTACATGTAGTAGGATCAAAACCCAGTGCCATTGCCCTTGGCATCTCAGTCATCCCTCATTGTCTGCCATGTTCAGAGAGTCTGGTTTGATCCCATGCTTTTTCAGTCCCAGTCGACCTGGCCTTGGTGAGCTCCCATTAGATCAACCCTACCGTCAAGTGGGTGGGCTAACCCCTCACAGTCCTGACTTCCTTGCTCATGTTTTCCCTCCTCCAGCTCCTCATTTGGGCCTTGGGAGCTCAGTCAAGTGCTCCAATGTGGGTCTGTGTCTCTATCTCCATCCATCACCAGATGAAGCTTCTATGGTGATATGCAAGATATTCATCAGTATGGCTATAGGAAAGGGCCATTTCAGGCTCCCTCTCCTCAGCTGCCCAAGGAACTAGCTGGGGACATCTCCATGGATACCTGGGAACCCCTCTAGAGTCAAGTCTCTTGCCAACCTTCAAACGGCTCCCTTAATTAAGATATCTTCTTCCCTGGTCCCCTATCCACCCTTCCTCCATCCCAAACACTCCATTCCCCCAGGGTCCCCCCATTCTCCCCTCCTCACTTTTCTCTCCCCATCTCCCCATCTCTCCTTACCCCCACCCCACCTCCACCCCCAAGATCCCAATTTTTGCCTGGCAATCTAGTCTACTTCCAACATCCAGAAGGATAACTATATGTTTTTCTTTGGGTTCACCTCCTTATTTAGCTCCTCTAGGATCACGAATAATAGGTTCTCTGACCTTTATTTATGTCTAGAATCTACTTATGAGTGAGTACATACCAAATTCATCTTTTTGGGTCTGGGTTACCTCACTCAGAATAGTGTTTTCTATTTCTATCCATTTGCATGCAATGTTCAAGATGTCACTGTTTTTTTTAACCACTGAGTAGTACTCTAATGTTTATATATTCCACACTTTCTTTATCCATTCTTCCATTGAGGGGCATCTAGGTTGTTTTCAGGTTCTGGATATTACAAATAATGCTGCTATGAACATAGTTTAACAAATGCTTTTGTAGTATGATAGGGCATCTCTTGGGTATATTCCCAAGAGTGGAATTGCTGGATCCTGGGGTAGGTTGATCTTGAATTTCCCAAGAAACCACCACACTGCTTTCCAAAGTGGTTGCACAAGTGTGCATTCCCACCAGCAATGGATGAGTGTACCCCTTACTCTAATCCTCTCCAGCAAAGGCTATCATTAGTGTTTTTGATTTTAGCCATTCTGACAGGTGTCAACTCCAAAAAATCACTTGCCTTCCCATACACAAAGAATAAAGAAGCAAAGAGGGAAATCAGAGAAGCATTACCTTTCATGATAGCCACAAATAGCATAAATTATCTTGGGGTAACTCTAACCAAGGAAGTGAAAGATCTATTTGACAAGAACTTTAAGTCTTTGAAGAAAGAAATTGAAGAGGATACCAGAAAATGGAAGGATCTCCCCTGCTCGTGGATTGGGAGGATCAACATAGTAAAAATGGCAATTCTACCCAAAGCAATCTCTAGATTCAATGTAATCCCCATCAAAATCCCATCAAAATTCTTCACAGACCTTGAGAGAAAAATAGTCAACTTTATATGGAATTACAAAAAACCCAGGATAGCCAAAACAATCTTATACAATAAAGGAACTTCTGGAGGCATTACCATCCTTGACTTCAAACTCTATTACAGAGCTACAATATTGAAAACAGCTTGGTATTGGCATAAAAACAGAGAAGTTGACCAATGGAATCAAATAGAAGACCCGGATCTTAACCCACAAACCTATGAACACCTGATTTTTGACAAGGGAGCTAAAAGTATACAATGGAAGAAAGAAAGCATCTTTAACAAATGGTGCTGGAATAACTGGATGTCAACCTGTAGAAGAATGAAAATAGATCCATATCTATCACCATGCACAAAACTCAAGTCCAAATGGATCAAAGACCTCAATATCAATCTGAACACACTGAACCTGATAGAAGAGAAAGTGGGATGTACTCTACAACACAGAATCCCACTTCCTATGTATAACCCCAGCAGCACAGACATTAAGGATAACATTGAATAAATGGGACATCCTGAAACTGAGAAGCTTCTGTAAAGCAAAGGATAGTGTCATTAAGACAAAAAGGCTACCTACTGACTGGGAGAAGATCTTCACCAACCCCACAACAGACAAAGGTCTGATCTCCAAAATATATAAAGAACTCAAGAAACTAGACTTTAAAATACTAATTAACCCAATTAAAAATGGGGCTCTGAACTGAACAGAGAATTCTCAACAGAAGAAGTTAAAATGGCCAAAAGACACTTACGGTCATGTTCAACCTCCTTAGCAATCAGGGAAATGCAAATCAAAACAACTTTGAGACACCATCTTCTCTTTCAGAATGAGATACCTGTCAGAATGGCTAAAATAAAAAAAAGAATCAAAAATTTTTGAATCATTTTATCACCCCACTGGAAATGAATGACTTTCTACTCTTCCACAACTTCACATACAGTTCATCTTCTAATGTTCTAAGAATTTACTGCCCTCAGATATATAGATATATCCCATTACTGTTTCCGTTTGTCATACTTTGTGACAGATGAGAGCAGAGAATGTTTTCATGTGATGTTTGCTTATCTGTAAGTATGCTAATGTGTCCACTAAAGTCTTTGGCTAAATTTTGAAGGTAGTTTTTTCATATTATTGAGTGTAAGTATTCTTTTTTTTATAAAATCTGTTCTGATTTCATTTCTGTTACTATGATAAAATATCTTGACAAAAAAAGCACCTTAAGGGGAAAAGGAGTTAAAAAGGAGTTAGCTCACAATTCCATAGTATAGTTTATCATAGCAGGGAGGTCAAGGCAACCAGAATTTAAAATGGCTAGTTATATCAGTCCACACTCGAGGGTAGTGTTCTAGTTGACTCTCTGTTGCATTGATAAACATCATGACCAAAAGCAACTTGGAAGGGACAGAGTTTATTTGGCTTACATACTGTGGTCTATTGTTGAGGGAAGCAAAGGACAGTTTTCTCTAGAATCTTAAAGGCAGGAACTAAAGGTGAGATCACAGAGGAATATTGATTATTGGCCTTGTCAGGTATCATTCTTTGATACCCCAAGCCCATCTGCCCAGGGATGGCAATGTGTTTAATCCCCCCTACATCTGTTAACTATCAGGAAAATGCCCTCAAATATGTTCCCACAGCACATGAGAGGCAATTCTCAGTTAAGATGCTTCTGTCTGGGTATGTTTGTGTTTGTGTTAAGTTGACAAATGAAGCTAATAAGTAGAGAGAAATTGTTTGTGTTTGTGTTAAGTTGACAAATGAAGCTAATAAGTAGAGAGAAATGTGTTCATGCTAATTACTCAGATTACTTTCTATTTTTCTATACTTTCTTTTCCATTCTTTTTTCTGTTTTTCTTTTCTATTTTTCGTTTTTTTTTTTTTTTTTTTTTTTTGTTTTTCGAGACAGGGTTTCCCTGTAGTTTCTAGAGCCTGTCCTGGAACTAGCTCTTGAAGACCAGGCTGGCCTCGAACTCAGAGATCCGCCTGCTTATCCTCCCGAGTGCTGGGATTAAAGGCGTGAACCACCACTGCCTAGCTCTATTTTTGGTTTTTTGAGATAGTGTTTTTCTGTGTTGCTTTGGAACTTGTCCTGGAATTAGCTCTTGTAGACCAGGCTGGCCTTAAACTCACAGAGATCCACTTGCCTCTGCCTCCCAAGTGCTGGGATTAAAGGAGTATGGCACCACTGCCCAGCCTACTTTCTATACTTTCATACATGAAGATCAATGATGTCTTATACTTAATAAAGCAAGAACATAATTGATGGTCAGGAAGCCACAAAGGAGTTTATGATCTAATTTATTTAACTGTAATATTCATGAGAGAGACACAATAAATGGATCAGTAGTTAAGAGCACTTGCTGCTCTTGCAGAGGATTGAAGTTCAGTTCCCAGCAGCTGGGTGTTACCTTACAAATACCTGTAATACAAGGCATACAGGGCATATAGTACCACCTTCTGGCCTACAAGAGCAGCTACATACAATGCATAATTATACAAATCCATAAAAGTAAATTACACTACAAATCAATGAAAATAAACTTCAAGTAAAATGATAATTTACTTTAATAGATAGAACTGTTTAATGTCACATGTGAATAAGTGAAAATATTTGAAAATAGGAATTACTCAGCTGTATGTACAGAGAGTGCTCATGTAATCATGTGCTTTAAGTTTTGCAAAATAATTACATTTTCTGTTCTGCAATTAGCATGCTAAAAAGTTAACTTGACAAGATAATCTAGGCTTTTAAGTTAGATTCAAAGGAACAACACGTCTGTACTTGTAAAAGGTATCAAACTGATCAGAAGGACGTAAGAAATTATTTTTATTTCCTATAAGCAGACAAGGAAATATATTACAAGCACCTGTTTATTAGAAATGTAGTGGAAACTGTCTTGCATACAAAGGATGCCTTTGTTACACCATTCTTTTTTAATTAAAGGGTTTTTAGTGTGTGTGTGTGTGTGTGTGTGTGAGCTCATATGTGTATGCATGCACATGAGCATGTGAACAACATGAGTACAGGTGTCCCTGAAGATCAGAATAAGATGTTGGATTCCCTGAAGCTGGAGTTACAGATAGTTGTGAACCTCCCAATTGAACAGAAGGAGCCTTTTGGATCCTCTGCAGCACCAAGCTCTCTTCCCTGCTGAGCCATCTGATTTTGATGATTTACAGAGTAGAGCACCTGCTACTCACTAGAACTTTTTCTTAGGGCAGGTGAAAGCTAAAGGTCAATGACCTGTCATTCAGTTAATCACCCTCCTCACTTGTAACTGCCTGCTTTTGCTTTGCCATGCTTTTCTTTATGTCTTCCTGGAATTAACATGTGTATAAACAAGTGGAATCTTTGCATCTCTTCAAAGATAATTCTGGGCTGAAAAGGCAGTTCAGTGGGTGCAGCATTTGACACACAGGCATGATGAATTGAGTACAGATTCTGAAGCCAAATTGCTAGAGTACACCTGTGATTCTAGTATTCTTTAAGCAAGTGGGAATCAGAGATAGTGGAATACAGGAACTCATGGACGTTAGACTGTTGTGGAGCATAGCAGAGCATGTATGAAAAAGGAATACTGACACCTGACTTGAGCTCTTCCTCTGACCGCCACATGTGGACCTTAGCAAAGATATATAAAAGAAATTCTATACACTCAAAGAAATAAAAAGTCAAAAAGTAAATATTCATATATTTTTGAAATTATGCTAAATATTTGAAATTACCCTAAATAAAATTATTTTAGATACTTTATAATTTTATCAATAAAGTATAAATGACAGACATTTGAGCTATTTAATTATTTTGGAAGAATACACAGATTCTATGAGAATGTAACAGATTGTATTTGACACTTGGCATTTTTGAAACATGTTTTTGGTTTTATGTACTTAGAGATCTATAATGAGTCTTTTTCTGTGCCACCAACTTGTTCCCAAACAATGACATGGACACTTCTTATTAGTTATGAAAGTTCAGTCTGTAGCTTAGGCTTGCTCCTAACTAGCTCCTATAACTTAACCCATTTATATTAATCTACATCTAACATGTGATGTTTCCTTTCTTCCATCTTGCAGCTCCTGTTTCCTATCTATCTCCTGTGCCCCTATATTTCTCCTCCTCTTCTTCTCTCTCCTCAGATATCTTGCCTATACTTCCCACCTAATTATTGTATATTCAGCTATTTATTACACCAGTTACACCAAAAACATCTTCCCAAAGTTTCCCATATCCCATGACAGATTTCAGTTCAGTGTCAATCATCTCTGAAAGGTTGAAATAATTCAACATATTTTGAAAGGCTTAGAGATACCAGTTTTTTCTCCTAATCATTTTAATTTTTTCACATAAACATAAACTGATAAAAGAGTAAGAACAAAACAATTTTTTGTACATAATCTGGCATGCCAACATCTGCCAGCTAAATCCACATAAAACATGAGAGAGTTTGGAAAAGGAATACTAGACACACATAAAAAACTTTAGCTGCATTTTTCCCCAGATGGGCTCTGTTTCCTGGTGGTGAAAAGGGGTGCCACTACTCCCTTTAGAGAGGTCTTTCTGATTCTAAGAGAGGTCTTCCTGATTCAGCAGTAGCAGAAAAAAACCATGGCAGTTTCCTAGTTTGTGCTGCCAGCATGAACTCTGGCTCTTTCAGGAGGCTGAGCATTTGAATGGGCTTTGTGAGTAGCATGCTACAACTTGCTTAATGGCAAAATAGATCCACTGTGTATATGAAAATGGAATTGTAAGCATGGCTCACAGAGCTGGCATTGAATAGACCTCTGCCATTTTGGACTAGGCATAGTCAAAAGGCAAAGCAGCCATGTCGCTTACAATTCTAAAAGTGCTTCTGGTAAATAATAATTGCAAATATGCTTGCAATAAAGACAAACCCAGATGGAAAATACCTCTAACTGGGTCACAGCATTGGATAAGTGTATGTAGGCTTGGAAGAGAGAATGAAAACAGTAAAGATACAGTAAAAGTAATATAAAAGAGTACAACAAATTATAGATTAAAGGAGTAAAGATAATAAAATAAATATTGAACTTGTAGAAAAGTAATAGAGTAAAAAAATAAGTTAAATAAAGATAGAAAATACACTGAGAATCTGGATTATGTTTATTATTGTGTTTTCTTTGAATTTTTTGACTGTGAAGGAGAAAAGTACAGAGTGAAATTTTATTGTACAGGCTGCAAAGCTAAACCAACATATATATTTTAAAGGTTTCTTGACTTCAAAATTTGGATCTAAGGATATGTTGCTTTGGAAAAGAGTTTCTACTTTTGTTTCTACAGAGGATGAGAACTTGTGGATTCCTTCCAGAATAATGTGGTTTGATGGATCAAGACCTCTTGAAAGGTCTCCATGAACATTTAAAATTACTGCCCAACAAAAAGCAGGAATCAGTTTGGAGGAAACTGCCCAAATTTTGAAATTTTGTTTATAAATATTTGTTTACATTTAAAGGGGGGTTATGCTATAGAAATTTAAATTGGTATGGATCTTGGTCTATTGATACAAATTTTAGGTCAATCAATTTTGCTATATTTATATTTTTGCTCTTGATTAAGGTATTGTGTTTGTGCAGCTCATTTTAAAATGTAATGTGTAATTAAGAAATACAAGTTAATAGATAATCATCTATAATAGCCCAACCTGTAGTCATGTTATTTAAGTTTTCTAGATGTACAGAGAGATATTTCAGATGGATAAATATTCTTCAAACCTTTCAAAGACTAACAGAATACAGCATTTGAAATGTTTTAAGAACTTAGGACTTTTCATGACAATGGACACGTCTGCTCTGGTCAGCATCAAGATTCAAGCTTCAAGAGGATGATGGGCATTGAAGAGGCTCCTCATGGTTCTTGTTAGACATTTGTGCAAGGAACTTCTCTTGCCTGAACTGCTTTATGTTATTCTGTATGAACTGGACTTACATGACCCACAGAGAAATGACTGCTGAACTTGACTAAAGGTGAGAGGATCCTTCAGTGTTTTAGCTTCATGAAAGAGACTGCCAGATATTCTGGAGGACACAGAAGAAAATGACTGACAAAGCCACTGTCTTTGGAATTTTCTGCTTTATAGAAAAAATCTACCAGATTCTATGGGCCTGTAGGCTGAAGATGCATGCTTAGAAGAATGTTACAGAAGAACTTTGGATGACTGTCCAGGTAGTGAGATGTCTGTAAATTCTAGAGTTTTGGAATTTGCTTACAATGTACTTCCTCTTAACTTAGGTAATATTATTTCCACCTGGGGTCTTAGTTGGAGTTGAAGAATAGTTATAGTTTTCCTTAGTTATGACAAAAGATAAAATAGGTATAAATATTGTAACTGTAATTCTTGCTTGAAACCTGCTTTGTTATATGTATTTTTACTATGTTAAAGTTAAAACCTTCTTCTTTATTTAGACAGAAAAGGGAGGTAATATGGAATTCCCCTCTATATGCTATGAATATGTTTTACTGCCATTGGTTAATAAAGAAACTGCTTTCAGCCAATGGCTTAACAGAATTTAGTCAGGCTGGAAGAGATATATAGAGTAGGTGGAGTCAGAAAGATGCCATGTAGTTGATGAAGGAGATGGATGCTGGAACTTTACCCAGTAAGCCACAGCCATGTGGTGATACACAGATTAATAGAAATCAGTTAATATAAGTTATAAGAGTTAGCCAAGAATATGTTTAAGCTATTGGCCAAACAGTATTGCAATTAACAGTTTCTGTGTAATTACTTTGGGTCTGGGCATTTGGGAATAAATGAACAGCTTCCATCAACAAATGTCAGTTAGTTTTTTGAATAATTTCAATGGCTATAAAAACTAATATGCTGGATATAAGGTAGTGATAGTAAAAGATACACTAGCATATAGGACATTGAGGCCAGTTCTTATTCAGTATTATTTTTAGCAATAACATCTTGAACTATATATTTAAAAGTATTTTTCAGAAAATGTGCATGTATGTATGTATGTATGTATATAAGTGTGTGTGTGTGTGTGTGTGTGTGTGTGTGTGTGTGTATTGGGATGGGTATGTTCACATGAGTTCAGTAGGGCTTTGATCCAACCAGTTAAAAGTCTTAGAAAAAACAACAGAAAATGAGAATATCTGGGGCTTACTGGCCAACCATTCTAGTCACATTAGAAGGAAAGCCATCAACAAAAAAATAATGTGGAGAGCAGTAGAGGAAACACCCATTGCTTCTATATACATTTTCCTTACCACCAACATGTTTACAACACACTCACAGAGGGACACTCACATGAGCATGAGTAGATTTTACTTTTTCTGTAGTCGTGTATGCTTCATTTTCTAAAAAAGAGACATAATTGTCTAACTTAGTGTCCCTTTGCTGCCAATACCATCTTGATTTCTATTCTCTACCCCTTAAATGTGTGTACTCACAATCTTTCCTTTTCTTCTTATTCCACAAGCAACTCCTAAGTCATGATGTGTAAGAAAATTATACAATGGAGTGTTCCACGTTCTCTAGGCTTCTCTCTCATTGGCATATTTTGAATTAATCTATCACCTTAACCAATGTGAGCTAATTCCTGCATATTTCTATAGAATATTATAGTGAAACAAAGATTTTCAACAAGAGTGCTTGAACTTTAGAATAAGATAAATGATCAGGCAGAAGAAAATCATCTACTGTTTTCCAGACCCTATAACTCAAACTGATGTGAACCAGATCCCAAATAGTGAAGTCAGTAAAGAAAAATCACAATCTGAAAATTAACAGCCAACATTGTCATCTGGCCTCCATGTGTATATATCTCATTGTGTTTGTTCTTGTACATACATAGAGAACACAGCACATATGAACACACAGTAGACTCTACCTAATGCCTCACTGTGGTGTGCCCCTGAAAACACTGGTGAACAAAGGTCCTCTCATTGAACTCAACTCAATCAAAGTAACACACAGGGGAGTAACCTGAAGAAAAAGTATACTCAGGTTGCTGAGCAGTGGTAACCTAGTTAATTGGCCAAGTTTCTAAACAGGTTAATTTTGACTTCATAGGTAAAGACACCTACAGATGATGTGTATAAATGAACTATAGGAATTGGCAAAAGCTTTTAAATGGTTTTTGTCCTTTTTGTTTACTGTGTGTGTGTGTGTGTGTGTGCATGTGTGTGTGTGCATGTGTGTGTGTGCATGTGTGTGCCATTGTTTGGGAGTGGGGGGTACAATTTGGGGGTATCATTTCTTAAGCAATGTCCAACTTTTTGTTTTATTTTGAGTCAGTTTCTCACTGCCCTGGAAAGCTCCATATAAGTTAGGATGGATGAGCAGCAAGTGCCTAAGGATCTGCTGACTCTACCCATCCCCGGGACTTGGAGTACAAGTACACACTACCATTCTGAGAAAACTCAGAATGCATGGAAGGGGCAAGGCCACCTCTCCCACCTCTGGAATTATTGCTCTTCCCTCTTTGCAAGTTGAACTTTTAGCTACAAAACTTGCCTTTCTTTCTTATATGCATGGAATAATAATGCTTTTACACAGGTGGCTTATGGACATGAGCAAATTTGTACTTCTAATCAGCCTCCTCAGTCTTGCTCTCTGCCCTTGCCATTTCTCCCTTTCTATCATGCCTTTCTCTTCAATTTGTTCATCTAGACCTGGTGTGGCAAAATGGTCTGTATTCTGTCAATTATATTTTAAATAAATGCTGATTGGCCAGTAGCCAGCCAAGAAGTATAGGTTGGACAACCAGACAGGAAGTAGAGGCAGGTCAATGAGAACAGGAGAATTCTGGGAAGAAGAAAGCCCATTCCTCTGCAGTCCTGGTCCAGCCACAGAAGAAGGAAGATGTAACTGCCCCGCTAAATAAGGCACTGAGCCACATTGCTAAAACAGCCAAGAATAATGGGCTAACATAAGTTATAAGAGTTAATAAGAAACCTGAGCTAATGGGCCAATAAGTTGATGATTAATGTGGACCTCTGTGTGATTTCTTTGGGACTTAATGATATTGGGAACTGGGCAGGACAGAAGACTCAGTCAAAATAGGCCCCCATCTTTCCAGCATTTGGGGATAAAAACATTTGACCATACCTTTAGAGTTGCACATTATGTAGCTTTTGCAACAATGAAAGACCTGATTTCTGTTTGACTTATGCCTCTTAGTACCTGGAAATAGTTTTTTTTTTTTTTTTTTTTTTTTTTTTTTTTTTTTTTTTTTTTTTTTTTTTTTTTTTTTTTTTTTTTCCAGACAAAGGCTTGTTTTATTTTAATGACTGATCCACCTGAGGCCACAGGCAACCCACTATGTACAGACTTGAGGGAAACTATTTCTTTGTCTCTTCCTCCTTAGACAGAGTCTTGATGATCTCCTTCTTGGCCTGGAGGCGCTCCTCCTGGCGCTTTCTTGCATCCTTGGTCTTAGACCTGCGAGCCTCAGCCTGGTCAGCCAGGAGCGTCTTGCGGGCCTTGTCTGCCTTCAGCTTGTGGATGTGCTCCATGAGAATCCGCTTGTTTTTGAAGACATTACCTTTGACCTTCAGGTAAAGGCGGTATCTCCTGAGCAGGCGGCGCAGGATCCGCATCCTTCTCATCCAGGTCACCTTCTCGGGCATCCGGGCATTGGCAGTGCCCTTCCGCTTTCCTATGCCCATATGCCTGCCCTTCCATCGAGCCAGGTCGAGCAAAGTGTTTTTCCGACATCGAGCCCTGGAATGGACAGTCACTGGCTTCCGGATGATCAGCTGGAAATAGTTTTTGCAGACAGTATAAAGATAAACGTATAGATGTAAATATCCATGCTTTCACATTCTTTATTACATGACATTGTGTGTTGACAGAGATTTCTGTCCTGACCAGTCCTGCAGTCATTCAATCCCAAAGAAACACACAAAGGCCTACATCAATTATAAACTTGTTGGCCTATTAGCTCAGGCTTCTTATTAACTATTATATCTTACATTAACCCACATTTCTTGTCTCTGTTAGCCATGTGGCTTGTACCATTTATCAATGAGCCATTCTCATCTATGTCCTCTGTGTATGGGTGATGACTGCAAACTGAGTTTTTCCTCTTTCCAGAATTCTGCTATTCTGGTGGCCCTAACTATTCTTCCTGCCTGGCAACTGACCAATCAGTGTTTTATTAAACCAATACAAGTGACAAATCTTTACAGGGTACAAGACTATTGTCCCATAGCACTCCCCCCTTTTGTACAACTGCTTTGGTATATGTAATTTTACTATGTTAAAGTTAAAATCTTTCTTTTTAAACAGAAATGGGGAGATGATGTGGGAAGTCCTTCTGTATATGTATTGCTTTTATTGGTTAAAGAATAAAGAAGCAGCTTTGGCTTGTGATAGGGCAGAAACCTAAATGCTGGTAGAAAAAAGGGAGAGTCAGTGGGACACCATGGAGCCACTATAGTAGACAGATGCTCCAGAACCTTGCTGGTAAACCATGAGCCTCATGATAAAATATAAAATAATGGAAATGAGTTAATTTAAGATGTAAGAGCTAGCCAATAAGAAGCTAGAGCTAATAGGCTAAACAGTGATTTAATAATTAATACAGTTTCTGTGTGGTTTTCTTTTGAGCCTGGGTGGCTGGGAACACTTGAGCAGCCTCCACCTACAATTGTGAAAAAAATCTAGCTGTATTCATATGAAGCTTTTCTCCCATCAGGAACACAAGTTACTCTTCCTCTTAGTTTTCTGTGTGCATATATGCATACATCACTTTGTGTGTACATGGGTGTACTTGTATGTATATAGGGATGCATGTGGAGACCTGAAGTGGATTTGGAAGTCTTCCAAGACCATTCTCTACCCTATTCAATGAGTCAGGACCTCCCACTTAAACCCAGGGTTTTCCTATACAGGCTAATAGGACTAGCCAGCTAATGTGTTGTGTGTGTGTCTGTGTGTCTGTGTGTCTGTGTGTCTGTGTGTGTCTGTGTGTATCTGTATGTTCTTGTGTGTCCACTCACCCATGGCACTTGAGGGGAGGTCACAGAACATCTTCTGCAAGGGTTGTTTCTCTCCTTCATCCACATCTCTGCCTTGTGAGTACTGGTATTATAAATGGGCCTCCTTGTCCATCTGGTGCTTTGTGTAGGTACAGTAATCTTCATACTTGTATGGTGAGTATTTTCCATGCTGAGCAATCTCTCCAGCTCATTAGCTGTTCTTGTACAAAAGCTGTTTCAATGTATAGAATTCTGGCTGTGATGGGTAAGCTAACCTAAAACCTCTGGAAGTATTTGGGCAAAATAAAATCTCCATGATGGGAAAATTTAAAAATAGTTTAAAGATCTTATTCTTTTTGTTGTTTTTATTTGGAGATTGAGCATCCACTACAGCTTTAAATTTGCTTTGTATTCAAGGAGGTTTATGGATTTCTGATCCTCTACCTCCACCTCCCTATGAACTACAGGACATCAACTTCAGAGCAGCACATGATGGAGGAGAGTTATCTGTCTATGTTTCTTTCATTGGTTAATTAATAAAGAAAACTGCCTTGGCCCTTTAAGAACAGAAAATTAGGTAGGTGGAGTAGACAGAACAGAATTGTGGGAACAAGGAAGTAGAGTGGGGGAGACGCTTCAGGCATTCCCCATAGTGAGTCTCCATGCTTCTCCTCTCCGAGATGGACGCAGGTTAAGATCTCTCCTGGTAAACCACACCTCGTGGTGCTACCCAGATTACTAAATATGGGTTAAAGGAAGATGTGAGAATTAACCAAAAAGAGGCTGAAACTATGGGCCAGGCAGTGTTTTAAAAGAATACAGTTTCCGTGTAATTATTTCGGGTGTAAAGCTAGCCGGCGGCCGGGTGGCGGGACACAGCCCCGCCGCTTCACACTACAGATTGGCGCTCCAACGTGGTGCTAAATCCACTTAAAAACCTTGCCCGCTTGGGATCAGAAAGAAAGTACTTTGAGACCATGCCAATGGCTCACTGCTCCCTGCCTGCACCTGGGCAGATGGCGGAATCAGGCTTAGGCGAGCAGGACAGCATTTGCGGATTCCTGCCGCCATAGAGAGAGAGGTGTTTTCAGACTGCGCGGTGCTCTGCGCGTCAGATTTGACTGTAACTTGGATAAAGAGTTTCTGTGCTGCACGCTCAGTATCAAAATTAAACTGCTGAGTGCAGCTCCAATGTGGACTGCTGTGTACCTGTAACTGTGTGCAGCTCAGGGACACCAAATGACTGAGGCAGTAGCAGCTCTGGCTCTGCTCCACCATGCTGAATCATGCTGACCTCAGGCAGGAACTATCGTAATTACCATGATAACAGCGCAGTTAAGGTTTAGACTTGGCTGAAAACAGGCAGTACCATATTACCTGTACATGGCGCAACTTAAGTTTTTAAAAAGTGGTTAACCTTTTAAGAAGTGCTCCTGGATATTAAAAAATTACAGATTCACAATAGAAAAGATTCAGACATAGAAGGCCTTTAAATGGCTCACGTAGGCTTAAAAGAGAGAAAAAGAAAATATAGAGAATAAAGTTAATGCCTTAAAAAAAAGGTTAAAGTCTTTAAAGAGACAGAGTACAGATAGTTATAGATTAAAAGAAGTAAAGTGATAGAGTAAAAATAAGCCACGTAAAAATGGAAAATTCACAGAGAGTCTGGATTATGTATTTTGTTGTGTTTTCTTTGATTTTTTTGACTGTAAAGGAGCTAAGTACAGAGAGACATTTCATTATATGGGCTGCCAGGCTAGACCAGAATGGACATCTTAACGGTATGACTTCAGGATTTGGATCTAAGAACATGATGCTTTGGAAAAGAGTTTCTTCTTTTGTTTTCACAGAGGACGAGACTCTGTGGATTGCTTCTATCCCAATATGGTATGATAGACCACGCCCTCCTGAAAGGTTGCTGTGAACATCTTCAAAAAATTACTTCACTCAACTGCCAACTGAGAGGAACCTAGCACACAGGTTATACCATGAAAGACCTAAATAACAACACCCCCACTCAGCAGGAAGCAGTTTGGAGAGAAATAACTGCGCCCACATTCCCAAATATTGTTTATAAATGTTCTTTTACATTTAAAGGGGGATATGATATAGATATGAATAATTTGCATTGGTATGGATTTTAAGGTCAATTTGTTGTATGTATATGTATTTCTGATTTTGATTAAGCTATTGTGATTGTAGTTCATTTTAAAGAATGTAATGTATAATTAGGAAATATAGGTTGTTAATGGATAATCATCGATTAATAGTCAAGCTTGTAGTCATGTTAGTCATTTTCTAGATGTGCATAGATACATTTCAGATAGGCATTCTTCATATCTTTCAAAGACTGCAGAATATGGCATTTAATGTTTTAATAACTTAGGGTTTTTCATGACAATGAGACACGTCTGCTCCTGGCAGCACCAATCTACTTCAAGAGGAAGATGGGCATCGAAGAGGCTACTTATGGAGTTTGTTAGCCATTTGGGCAAGAAACTGCTCTTGCCTGGACTGTTGCATAAACTGGACACAAGGAACCCACAGAAAGAGGACTGCTAAACTTGCCTAAAGGTGAGATGGTCTCTCAGGGTTCCTGATTCGTGAGAGAGTCTGCGAGACGTTCTGCAGGACACAGCAGAAAGTGACTGAACTGTCTTTGGAATTTTTCTGCTTCATGGAAATGTCTGCTGGATACTGTGGGCCTGAAGCCCGAAGATGGATGCCCCAACGGTACAGAGGAACTTTGGGTGACTGTCCAGGCAGCGAGTTGTCTCTGTCATTTCTAGAGTTTTATAAGTTACTTATTTCCTGTTTACTTAGGTAGCATTATATCCTTCTGGAGTCTTTGATGGAGTTGAAGAATAAATAGATAGTTATAGATTTCCTTAGTTATGATAAAAGATAAAATAGATTTAAATATTGTAACTGTAATACTTGCTTGATAACTGTTTTGTTATATGTAATTTTGCTATGTTAAAGTTGAAGCCTTTCTTTTTTTGTTTAAACAGAAAAAGGGGAAATGATGGAGGAGAGTTATCTGTCTATGTTTCTTTCATTGGTTAATTAATAAAGAAAACTGCCTTGGCCCTTTAAGAACAAAAAATTAGGTAGGTGGAGTAGACAGAACAGAATTGTGGGAACAAGGAAGTAGAGTGGGGGAGACGCTTCAGGCATTCCCCATAGTGAGTCTCCATGCTTCTCCTCTCCGAGATGGACGCAGGTTAAGATCTCTCCTGGTAAGCCACACCTCGTGGTGCTACCCAGATTACTAAATATGGGTTAAAGGAAGATGTGAGAATTAACCAATAAGAGGCTGAAACTATGGGCCAGGCAGTGTTTTAAAAGAATACAGTTTCCGTGTAATTATTTTGGGTAAAGCTAGCCAGCGGCAGGTGGCGGGACGCAGCCCCGCCGCTTCACACTACAGATACACATGCTAAGTAAGTACTGTATGAGTGCAGTCATATCTCACACCCAGTTTTATAATTATAATTGGATTTAGTTTATTAAATATAAAACTATGTCACTGTCATTATATAAGTACTGTCATATACAGGCATTGTCACCTGCATTACTTAGTCCTGGCTGGCCTTCAGCCTGTTGTGGGGACCACATTGGACTCTTCCTCATCTGTCTCTTTCTCCCAAATGATGGGATTAAAGGCTTGTAGTACTGTGCCCAGACCCAAACTTTGTATATTATTTTTGTTGTATAACATCCATGCACATGAAACATTCACAGAGTTAAGCAGTACTTCAATAATGACAAATTAGTAAACATCAGAGCTTATGTAGCATTTTAGTGAGAGAAACATAGACATCAAAAAACATAATTACTGCCTTTCTCACAGTTTATGACAGCAGATGAAGGCATTGCTCCTCATCAGTAAAACAGTGATAACAGGCTTCACTTTGTAATAACTTAGTTTTGTTGTGACTGTTTTTCTTTCCATTCTTGGATTTCAGAACTCCTTGTTTCCCAAAAGCCACATGACATATTTTGAGAAGCTCCTGAAAGAACATTACCCCTCTTCCCAGTTTGCGGGATTTGAAATGGTTCATAAAGCTGTGTGTGCAGTCAGGCAGTGGTGGTGCACACCTTTAATCCCAGCACTTGGGAGGCAGAGATAGGTGGAGCTTTGTGAGTTCAAGGCCAGCCTGGTCTACAAGAGCAAGTTCCAGGACAGGCTCCAGAACTACAGAGAAACCCTGTCTCAATAAAACGAAACAAAACAAAAAGCCATATGTCCATTAGGACAATGGGATGGACCTTTGCTGGGCAACTGCACTTAGAAGGGGGTTCTGTTCCTACTGACTGGATAACTTAGGGACAGAAACGTTACTTCTCTAAGCTTCTATTTCTCAATTTTAAAATTGCTCTCATAGAATTTAGCTCAAAGCATGTTAGGATGATTTATAACTCATCCATGGATGTCACTGATTCATGGGGGGGGGAATTATTATTTTCCTTTGCCTCCAACTTTTTTCTCTTGAGATAGGGTCTCATGTATCTCAGACTGACTGTTAGTTCATTATGTAGCCAAGAATGACCTTGACTTTTGGATCTTCCTAGCTTTGCACTCTAAATACTGGAATTACATCACCATGTCAGAGATGGAGCCAGGGACTCTATGTCCTCCACCAAGTGTTCACATCCCCAGCCTCTTCTCCTTATTTTGAAGAGTCAGTTACAATCTGTGTGAGAACATCAAAGCTACTGCACAACACTCCCATCTTTTGTTGTAGAAAACTGTGATTATGGTTTGGGAGAGCAGGCTATGATTTTTCTTCAACTGATATTTGCTGTTGTGAAAAACTATCATTCAAAATATTAAAGGGCAAGGATTCCTTATGGTAACAAAACACTCAACAATAAAAAAGTTGAAGTTTCTGAAAGAAAGAGTGAGTGAAGGGGGAAAGCTGACAGTCTGGACAAGAAAAGGGAAAGGGCAGACAGGGACAGGCTCAAGAGCAAATTTGAAGCTCAGTTAGTTTTCAAGCTCATGTCACCACATGCCAGGTGCTGTTCTCAGATCTGGGAAGAGTATAATGAGCCAAAGAGATGGCTTGTCAATTCCACACAGCTGTATGCTTGGGGAACGATAGGGAGCAAAATGATGAGCAAGGAAGCCCTTGTCTGTTGTAGCAAGTTAGAGCATCTGGGAGGAAATATATTATGCTAGAAGATCTGGATTCCAATGTGGTACAAATAGCAATATATAGATTGGTAACTTTGGGTCATGGTGTGGCTAGAGTTCAGATGTGTTGGCTTCAATCCATCATAAAATGTTTCCTACATATCGACTGCCTACTGTAAGGCTATTATTATTCTAGTCAGAGAAATATGGTTAACTAAGTAGCTCATACTTCATGTAGAAATATATCTAATAATTATGATAATGAAGCAATTTATAAAACATATAGTGATAAATAGTGATAAACATATAAAATATGAAATAAAGAATCCCTGGGATGCTAAGATAAGCACTGCAGTTTAAACATAAACAAAATTGATACCAAGTTTTTTGATCCATGTGCTATAGGGTCACCTCAATTTTCTAGAAGGTAGAAGAGCAAGCCAAATGACTATTAGGGCTGATGGTTACTGTTATTTTATAAAAATGATACTTCAGCAGGTAAGAATAGGAAACAAGTCAGCCATTAGGTTTGGGCTATACAGTCACCCCTCTTCTAATAATGCACTTTGTAGCCTGAGACCTTCACCTGCATACACTATGCATAGACATCAGTCACTAAATAGTGAATCTAGCAATCTACTGGTAACCTAGGCCTCCCACATGCATAGAGCTAGCTGTATATATATATGTGCCTTAAGCAACAGAATGCGTTACTCTTAGCAACCACATCCTGAAAATTGCTATTGGCACTGCATCAAAACTGGCCTAAATCCCTTTGAGCACATGAGTAATAAAGCAAACAGTGTCTCCTGAGTGAGCTTTTAGGGAGAATCACCCATTGACTATTTGTGCTTATGCACATAAAAGAGTGCAAATGATTAAAATTATGTATCTATTAGGAAGGACATTTACAGTAAACCAAGGCTTAACCAAACCTGTTAGACAAAACAGTTCTATGCCCCCTAACAATGAGCGACTTTTCTTGACTCATAAAAGGAAATGGAAGCAATAATCATGGCCATTGAGTAGTTTCTCAATTGCTGGTCAACTGTCTTCTCTTGGCAGAATTTGTTTCTGAAATGTTCTTTTGCTTTACTTGAATAGTTTCCTTGGTGCACTTATTCAAGTTCTTTGAGTAAGACAACAAGTACCTGAAGGAAACTGTCCCAGATCACCAAGGTTCTAGAGATGCAGGCTTCCACAGCTGAATGGAAATGTCTGCATGGTGTCTTGACTGGTCAATGTTGAACTCTACAATAGAATTCATCACAGACTTCCTGTGACATACTGGGGATCTTCTGACACACTATCTCCTTATTCTTGATGATTGTTCTGGATGGACTTAATTCTACAATTAATTTCATACTTAACAAATATGAAGCAGAATCCTAACAAAGACTTATATTAAAAGCCTAGTGGGTAGGATACCACTAGAAAACATGCCTTTTACTTAAAAACTCATATGGACTTTTCCAAAAGGGAGCGAAACCCCTGAACTACTTCCTTGCTATCCTCGCTTTTACTAGGACAGTGTTCAAAGGAAACAAACCAGAGGGATTTACATGGGCCAATAAACTCTATTTCCCATTATGTAGGGAGTCTCTTAAGGAAAATCATATTATCGCTGGAAAGGGGTCTATGTCATCTTTATCTATGTCTATCCTCCTTCTGTGCATATGGATGCATGTATCAATCTGTCTTCTGTGTAACAGTCTCATTTTCTATCATCTCTCTGTCTGGTCATCTGTCATCTGTGTACCTACAGCTTGCTTTCTCTTCATACCCAGTTTCACTAAAGCTGTTGGATATCTGGATATAATAGAAGTGAATGCATTCTGTTGTGATTATCTTCACAACTACCACATCATGTATCTGCTACCTATTACCTTCTATACTAGTTTTTGGTCCAGAATTACTACCTTTGTATACACTTGGTTGGCTCAACTCTGCCTAGCAGTTTGGTGTAAATGACTTTATTTTGATAATCACAGAAAAGAGTGTGAGGTAAGGTGTGGTAACCATGGAGAAAAGGAGCTATTTGTCTAGGGGAATTTTAAGAGTGTGTATGAAGGAATTGCATTAGAATTATTTCTACTTTAATCGTGTGTGTTTATGTATGTTAATGTACATGTGTGCATTTATGTGTGGGGCCAGAAAAATATCAGATGTCTTCCTCAGTCACTTTCTACCTTATTTTTTTTTTTGAAGACATGAACTCCCATTGGACCACGAGTTCACTGACTCTACTAGAACTGCCAACCAGTGAGGGCAGGGCCTGTTCCCACCTCCTGTCTCCATCTCCTCAGCATTGGATCTACAAGTGTCTGCCATCATGCCTTACCTTTTTATACCTTTTAATGTGTGTTCTGGGAACATTGAATTCAGGTCCTCATCTTTCATAGCACACACTTTATGGAGTAAGCTGTGTCCTAACAATAGATCTCTTAGTCAGACTGTCTCTTGGGCTTTATGAGGTGGGGGGCATCTATTGTCAAATGAACTCATAGGGCAAGACTTAAACAGTACTCACATAGAACCTATCTTGCTAACAGACTACCATACCCTGAAGACAGGCGGTAGTGATTTTGTACTTCCAGACAGTTCAGAATGCCCACAGAATGGGAAATGTTCATAAATTACTCCAGACCGCTGTGTCTTTTCCTCTGTATCCTGCACTGATGGAGGCAAAACATCCTCAGAGGGCTTTACTCATCCTCCTTAACATTCCAAATTGTACTACCAGCCTGAGAGTTATGCTAATATTAGTTCCACCCTCTTTTCCTTGAGCAATCACCCTTCCAATGAAAGAGATCTATTCTCCTTCCCGTTCACTCAAATCCCTAGACACATGTGCTTGGACACCAGGTTATGAGCTGCCGAACTCCTTCCACACTTTCTTTGATCCTCACAATTTGCCTGTTGTGTTCATTTTACAGAGAAGTGAAATAAAGCTCATGGATATTAAGTAGAAACTCCTCATTAAATCAAGAAATAAGTAGTGCAACTGGGACACAAATGGAGGTTTCGTCGTTAAAGCCATAGCCCATTCCATTACAACAAATTGCCTCTTTAATTGGAAACCCAATTGCCAAGTTAGAGACTACTGCTGCATTGCCATTGTTCAGCTCCCCAGCCTGCCAGGAACTTCAGCTTCTACAAATTAAACTGCTAACACAGTGGAGGCCCCGGCTCTCGCTTCTCCTTTAATTTCATCCACAGCCTAATGTAATCACCCTAGCAGGAATGAAGATATTCTAAATAGAAATATCTCCCTTTGTTTTCTGGGCTGTTGAAACAATAGACTCCAAGGAATTGGAATGCCCACAGGAATCTCAAGCTGAGAAAAACAGAGGTGAGAAGAGGATGCCAGTCAGCCAAAGGGACCTTTTGCGTGGAGAGAGGTTTCCACGTTGTTCCCCATCTTTCAGGAGTAACTGGTTCTGTCAATGATGGGCAGATCCACTCCTACACCAGGATGGTTATCTGTGCTTACCTTATGCCCTCTGCTTAAACCAGTGCCTCAAGTTAAAGGCATGAAGATGACCACATTAAAGAAAGATAATGGGGCCGGGCGGTGGTGGCGCACGCCTTTAATCCCAGCACTTGGGAGGCAGAGGCAGGCGGATCTCTGTGAGTTTGAGACCAGCCTGGTCTACAAGAGCTAGCTCCAGGAAAGGCTCTACAAACTGCAGGGAAATCCTGTCTCGAAAAACCAAAAAAAAAAAAAAATAATAATAATAATGAACATGCTCCCCTCCCACTGCTATTAGACTGTTTAGTTAGTCTACTAAGGATGGCTGATTGAATATTATTTATTGCAGGATTGTTGTGACCCAGGTACTGACTCTAACTCTATCAACACTAAGACCTGGGCGAAGGCTGGAAACTAACTTTCTGGTGCTGTTTCCGATTTTTTTTTTTTTTTTTTTTGGTTTTTCGAGACAGGGTTTCTCTGTAGCTTTGAAGCCTATCCTGGAACTAGCTCTTGTAGACCAGGCTGGTCTCAAACTCACAGAGATCCGCCTGCCTCTGCCTCCCGAGTGCTGGGATTAAAGGCGTGCGCCACCACCGCCCGGCTTCTGGTGCTGTTTCTATCCCATGTATACCCCAGACTGGCTCTTGTAGACTCTTTCCCATGAGACAATCACAATCTTGTCACCAAAGAAGGGACATGGAATTCAGAACAGCTACTTCCTTAAGCAGAATCTGAAGCTTGGGACATTGTACTGTCATACCTGAGCATGCCTTACAGGCTTGTGAAACTTGTGGACCCATGCACATGTGTGAATATGATCCCCCCCTTTTTTAACAGTCTACATGAATTTTTAACTAACATTTCATTTAAATTGTGGAAAATGTCATCCAAATGGATAAACACCTCATAAAAATCCTGCTAAAAACTGTTTCCTGGGTTCTTCCCTGGACTGCTACCTAGAAGTTCTTATGTGAGACCCAGAAGTCATCATGTCTCATAGATGTTCAGTGCTTGTTGTATGAGTGTTACATTGAGCTCACTAGAGAAGACTACTCAGACACAGTCTACAGTCAATTGAATCTCTTCATTCCAGCTGGCAGTGGCTGTACTCAGGTGTTCAGGGTCAAAGTGTAGCTCCCAACAGAGCTTTTAGAGCAAGGGGATTTTAAAGGCAAAATTATATCCTGTCATTTTGTTCTGCATTCCACCCTGGGAAGATGGGATGTTGTACCAGCAAGCAGACAGAAACTAAAATAAATTAGTGGGGACATCTTGACCTCGGGTTTCCAGAATAGAGTTGGATAATTTTTCACAGAATTCTCCATCATGAGGTCAAATTTTAGTCAAAATTAAAATGTCCTGAACAAGAATACAAGATGCACGAACATATGCACTGTCTTTTCCTGCCGCACGAGGTAAATTAAAAAAACTAGAGGGTACTTCTCGCTTTCTCAGGATGAGGCATGCTCATCTCTCTGATTATTCTTCAAGGCGGATGGAATGCCCTCCTCTCCTCCTCTTCCTTCCCTTCTACTTTCTACTTTCATCCCCTCCTTTCCCTCTCATCTGTCCCCCATCCCCTCCTACATGAGCTTTTCCACCATCTTCATGTGTTTATTTGCTTTTTTCTTCTTTATCTTCTCTTCTTTCTTTCCTTCTTTCTTTTCTCATTCATTCTCTCTTTCTCTCTTCTCCCCCATCCCTATATACAGTATTTTATTTGGGATTATTTTTCCACCAAGGTCAAGAAGACCTCCTCTTCCCTCTAAGGCTGTAAATTCTCAGTAAGTTTACATATATATACATATACATATACATATACATATACATATACATATATACATATATACATATATACATATATATATGCAATGAATAACAATTACAAAACAAATTATGACTAATACTGACAAAAATGCAACAAAATAGAAATCTTCCTCACTGCTGACAGAAATGTAAACCACTGTAGTCACTTTGGAATAAGAATGAAATTAATCAAATAAACAAAAGCAGAATTACCATATTCTCCAGCCCTACTACTCTTGGGTATTTACCCAGAGGAGTTCAAGTTAACAGAGGTAAATTACATCTTTATTTTTATTTGTTGCACTGTTTCTAGTAGCCAGAATGGGAACCAACCTGGATGTTCATCCACACATGAATGAATAAAAAATAATTGGAGCATACGAACAAAGATATTTCATGGTGTCAAAAATAAAAATTAAATCATGCCATTAACAAGACAATAGATGGAACTGGAAGTTATTATGTAATCAGAAAAGCCAGGCTTAGTAGAAAAAATGCCAGTGATCTGGGAAGTTTTAAATTCTCTCTTGCTGTGTGTGTGTTTGCATGCATATGTTTATTTATATATATGTCTGTGTGTATAAGTCATGAAACTTGAAGGAATGACAAGGGAGGGAGAGCTCTTAAGTGGGGAGAAAATGTTAATTGGACACAGGTGATAAAAACAAAGAAGTGACGGGAGCTGATGAGATGCCTTTGTAGTGAGGAGCTGCGGGCAGGCCTGCTTTTCATCCTGCCCGGCTCCTGCATGCCTGGCTAGCTTATGCCCTGAAATAAAAACACACAAACTATATTCATTTAAACACTGCCTGGCCCATTAGTTCAGCCTCTTACATCTTGATTAACTCATATCTAATAATCTGTGTAGCACCACAAAGTGGTGCCTTATGGGGAAGATTCTAGTGTACGTCCATCTTGGGCCGGAGCTTCATAGCATCTGTCTCCCTGAAGAAAGACACAGCGATTTATTAAGTTCCCTTCCCAGCATTCTGTTCTGTCTACTCCACCCACCTAAGGGCTGGCCAATCAAATGAGCCAGGCAGTTTTTTTTTTATTAACCAATGAAATCAACTCAAACAGAAGACTCTCCCACATCATGCCTTAATGGTTAAGAGTGCTTGTGGGTCTCACAGAGGACCCAAATTCTGTCCTTAGCACCCATGACCAGCAGCTCTTAACCTGCTTTAGCTCTAGCTCAATGGCATCTAATACCTTCTTTCTGCCTCTGCAGACACTGAGTTTAATGAGTATACACAGAGACACACAGACACATTAAATAAATTAAAAAGTAGATAACAACCAAAGAACCATTATTTGTATTTAAAATAATTCATTAATCATAATGCTGGATTGTTCAGATCTGTCATTCTAGAGGTCTCTTTCCTCAATTTTAATCCCAAACAAATAAATTTACCTGTATTTCTACCTGTTCATCACTATGACTTGTTGATGTACATGCCTATTGTTTCTCATCTCTTCCACATTCTAGAAAGCACAGCAAACACATTAGTGGGTGGCTCTCCCTCTCTCACCTGGCTCACGGGGCTGTAATCTTGTTCTCTTCACTTGCCCAGATTCTCCAGAGAATAATAGTGCAACATTGCTGAAAACACACCATGAGTTTAACATGATCACACATAGTTTCATTGTCCCCCATGCTGACAGTCTTTGAAACTAGTACCAGACAGGCCTTAGTGGGTTTTTTCAACATAGGGAGAATTGACAGTCCCATGATTAGCTGAGGGAGTCACTTTGTCAAAGCACATGGCCAAATTACACCCTTGTTCATAGGGGCAGTATCATACAAAATCTACAGCCACATTTTGCCTGCCCAATAAAATTGTACTTTGGGAGGACTGATGGGATGACTTGGTATGTAAGACCTACTCATCTACTCTCTGTTGCTGTGATTGGATACTCTGGCCAATAGCCACTTAGTGGGGAAAGGTTATATTTCTAGGTCAAAACACATCATTGAGAAAAATCAGGGAAGGAACCTGAAGGTAGACCTGCTTGCTATTCCACCTCTGATCACAGGATTTTCCCACAGCCAAGGAAGTAAACCAGAAACCATGGGCAAATGTAGTTTAATGGCTTGCTTATCATCTCATTCTTTCTTTTACAGCCCAGGATGACCTATCCAGGGAATGGCATTGCCTACACAGGGAAAGACCTCTCTATATCAATTAGAAATGAAGATAGTCTCCACACAGTCATACCTACAAAGCAATATCATCTTAGATATCCCTTAAATGAGTCTTGATTCTCAGTTGAATTTAGTCTGTATCAAGTTTACAGTTAATACTAACTATGATACCACCCCAAATGTGGGTAGCACCATTCTATGAGTTGGGGACTTGGACTCAAAAAAAAAAAAGCAGAATTCTAGCTGAGTAACATTCATTTATTTTTCTCTCTGTTTCCTGACTTCCATATAATACAACAGCTGTCTCATGATCTTGTCACTATGATTCCCTACCATGATAGACTGTACCCTCAAACTGTGAGCAAAACAAAAAGTGAAAGTAGGTCGAGGGGAAAAGGTTTCTATTATGAGGATATTAGGGGCGGAGGAGGCGGAGGAGGAGGAGGAGGAAGGAGGAGGAGGCAGGAGGGAGGAGAAGAGAAGCCAGAGGACGAGAAGACAGGGAGCGAAGAATGGGGAGAGAAGAGGGGAAGAGGAAGAGGAGATAGAAGTAGCAGAAACCGACAGACCTAGCACCCTCTCATCCTTCCGACCTAACTAAGAATACCCAGATCCTCCTCTCCTCTCTTCTTCTTCTTTCTGTCCCATAAGAAAAGTAACTAATACATATCTCACTAGAAATGTTGTTATTGTATCAAGGACCAATGATTTATTTGAATAAGGTAGCTGCTTTCCTTGATAATCAGAATACACATTACTACCAGTAGTGTGACTGCATGGTACACTTTAGGTCTATGCTATGTGTTAGTGAGAAAGGAGACCAAGAGTAATCTCAAGAACTCAAGTAACTTTCAATCTGACCTGGTTTAGATATAGGTGAATGTATGGACTTACAAGTGCATGGGCCCTCTAATGATATGAAGACTGGGGAACACAAAATGCTTTTATGTTCAAATATCCATTTTTTTTTGTTACATTGAAGTGCTATCCTTCAACTAAATGGTAGCTTTATTATATTCTAGATGGGGAAAATCTATAATTTTAATATTGCCCGGGCAACCAGAGACCATGTCTTTCAAATTAGAAACTCATACTGCTTCTGACAGCAGCTTCCACTCTGTCCCCAGCATGAAAAGACTCAGCCTTCTGGAGAAGAGTGCCCTATCTATGAAGAAGTTGTCAGAATACACAATTGGTGACATTCAAGCTAGGGTCTGTCTGCTTAGTAGCCTTGAAAGAAACTGTGTTTAGTATGTATCTGGACTACTAAGAAAACAACCTCATGCTGCTTTACATTTGATTTCTGTTATTTGTTGTTAGTGTTTTTGAGATAGGTGCTTATGTAATCCAAGATGGCCTTGTAACTGAGGATGATCTTGAACTTCTGATTATCTTGCCTCTGTATCCAAAGTGCTGGAACTATAAACATGTGCCATTAATCTTGACTTATGCAGTGCTGGGGATGAGACCCAGGACTTCACACAAGCTAGGAAATCACTTAGATACTTCTTTTATACTTTAGTGAAATAGTATAGTCCTACACCTCTGACCATCCTTGTTACATACTGGAGACATTGCTTTGATGCTGAGGTCTTCAGCGTGCACTGTTGTGTTACTCTTGTGACTTCAGAATCCCACCTGTCATTTTCATTTTTTTCCCAACCAAAAAAAAAAAGGTCCAGTCCCTTTCTTAGACATCCCAATTGTCTTCAATATATCATCAGAGTGTTTCGCCCGGATGATGTATAGTCTGGCCCATCAGGAGCACCAAGCCCCTTCAGTGATGGATTACGCTCTGACAAAGGCCAGCTGGCAAGAATTGCTTCTGTGATCCTCACCAAGGGTTTAACTCATTATTTAAAACGATGGATTATTCTGGAAACAATAATAACTAGTGAAGAAACAAACAGTGTGTTATTATCTAAGCACGGCAGTTCCCACCCCCAACTCTATCTAGCCAAGCCCATTAAAAAATAGCATTTTAATAAAAAGTGATTGTTTCATTTTGCCAGGGTAATAATTCTTTCCTAGACAGACAAAACAAACATTTAGAAAAGACATGATGGAAAAAGCCAATTCACAATTTCCCCAAACCGCAGTATTTTAGGTTATTAGAGTGTGCTGAGGTAGGTACTCCAGAAAGTTAAATTTTGAAGTTGAAAAATATTTCAATTATTTAAAATTTAAAAATTCTTAAATTCTCTTTTTATGATAAAAATACATCAATTATTTAAAATTTAAAAGCTGTTCAATCCTTTCTTTTTATAACAAATAGTATAATACGTAATTTATAGGTACTTTGGGCTTTATAAGTCAAATTTGAAAAATTATCCACACATCACTGTAGTTTGGAACTATGAAGAATATTGAAGGTTATGATCAATATAAATTTATTTGGTATAAATAAAGATGAGCTTGCATAAAAGAAGGCTAGGATAATGCTCCTCTGTCTTCTAAAGTTAAAACTCGGGATGTATGTAATTTTAAAATTACATTTGTGTGTGTGTGTGTGCACGTGTGTGTGATACTATGCATGTTTAGGTAGGGGGCAGTGTGATTGTGTAAGATTTTTCCTTCCACTGTGTTGGTACTGGATATGAAACAGGTCATCAGAATTGGCAGCAAGCACCTTTACCCACTGAGTCATCTCACCCACCCAACTCTATGTTAAAAGCAGATGTGAATTCTACTGTGTAGCCTTGAAGAAAGTGTAAAGAGCATAGAAAAGATACCGAATTCCAATAAGCAGTTTGGGGAAAGGAAAATGAAACAGAGAAACAGATAAACAATGATAATATAAAGGTTATTTCATGATTATAAAAATTAGTTGGTGCTGTATCATTGCCCCAGCACAGTTTCCTAGAATGCAGACATTAATTAAATAACAGCAATCAACATCAAGATATATTAGAGTCCCAGAAATCCAGCTCAACATAAGAATGGATAAAATTGTATTTATCAATCTTCTTTGGGTTTAAGAAAATAATATATACTATTCTAAATATAATTTTTTGTGTGACTGATCATGAATAAAAGTGAATTTCTGACAGGATAAATGGTGAGACAGGTAGTAATAAATAGCAGAAGAGGCATGCTTAGTACTCAGGATCTCTACATTTTCTCTCTGTGGTAAGTACTCCTTCCTTGCCTTAACTTTATTGTTCTTAAAGTAGCAACAACATTTTAGAAAGTAATCAAAGGTGACCCAAGGTGTCTGTGACTCTGTTGAGATTTTGATCTGTGACATTGTGACCACACTTGTTTTTTTTTAATTTTTTTTTCAAATCTCAAAGATTGTGGAAATGTATAAATGTATCTAACTTCAGCAATGGTCAGACTAAACCTTGCATGCAAAGATTAAACTTTCATGAAATATGAATGCATGGGTAGAACACGGGTATGTCTTCCACATGCTTATCTATGGCAATGATATCATTTTTTTGTCTGATCAGTTGGTAATTGCATGGTAGCCGATCTTTGCTCTTCTACACCCTTGACAGAGGTTAAAAGGTGGGCAATTGAGCTTTTGAGAAATTTGGGATGGATATTCAACCTCAAGTCCAAGAAAGAATGCGTCTAGTTTGTTTCCTGCTCTGTGATAAAATGCTCTAGCAAAGGCAACTTATGGGAGGAATAGTTTTTTTTTTTAGCTCACAGCTCAAGGTCCATCATTGCAGTGAAGTCAAAGTGACAAGAGCTTGAACCATCTGGCAACATTATGTCTACAGTTTGAAGAGAGCTTGGTCACTATGGCTGCTCAGTTCCCTTTCTCCATTTATAGAGTTCAGGATCCCAGTGGGGATGGTACCATCTGCAGTGGGTATGTCTTCCCAGTTCAATGAATATAATCAAGCTAACCCTTCACAGACATGCCCATGGGTTCATCTCCTGGATGATTCTAGATTATATCAAGTCTACATTTAACAGTAACCATCACAGAGTGCGATTTGTCATATTTCATAATGTTAACCATTGCCTATTGGTTAAAATTAGCTGTATTGTACCAGATATGTTATCTTGGAAGTTAGAATTTTCTTAAAAACATTACTCAGGTTTGAACTGTCCTTACACACGTGTAGATACTTATTTTTACAAAGAATACTTTTTGAAGG
The DNA here is from genome assembly GCF_903992535.2 of Arvicola amphibius. NCBI lineage: Eukaryota > Metazoa > Chordata > Mammalia > Rodentia > Cricetidae > Arvicola > Arvicola amphibius. The sequence goes on along the minus strand of NC_052058.2, from coordinate 97,712,649 downwards.
CATAATTAAAATAAAATGAGAGCCCACTTGTTAATCACTACTTTAAGAGACTAGAATATGGGCTGTAAAGATGCCTTAGTGGTTAAGAGCACTGCAGAAGACCTAGATTACATTTCCAGCATGATGGAGGCTGGCCACCATGTGTAACCCCGGTTCCTGGGGATCTGATGCCTCCTCTGGTGTCCATAGGTACTATATCCACATGATGCACAGACAAAACATGCAGATACATAAAAATAAAAATAAATAAATCTCAAAAAAGAATAGAATTTTTGAAAGCAATACCATACTGCTACCATAGAAATCATCCAGTTAAACCATATTGCTTTTCTTCTTTATCTTATAACTCCAAAAGATGAAGGAAGAAGTTTGTTTGTCTAAAACCATGTAATTGTAGAAGTGCATGGACAGAGCACAGTGATCTAGGTGTGTTTTCTATCTATCTGATGATTGATTTCATTGGTTAATTAATAAAGAAAACTACTTGGCCTGATATGTTAGAATATAGGTGGGTGGAGTAGACAGAACAGAATGCTGGGAAGAAGGGAAGTGAGTCAGATGCAATGAAGCTCCGACCCAAGATGGACATAGGCTAGAATTTTCCCGGTAAGCCACCCCTCATGGTGGTACACACATTACTAAATATGGGTTAATCAAAATGTGTGAGTTATCCATTAAGAGGCTGAATCTAATGGGCCAGGCAGTATTTAAATGAATACAGTTTGTGTGTGTATCCATTAAGAGGCTGAATCTAATGGGCCAGGCAGTATTTAAATGAATACTTTGTGTGTTGTTTGTGTGTTGTTATTTCGGGCATAAGCTAGCCAGGCGGCCGGGAGCAGGGTGGCGGGAATGCAGCAGCCCGCTCCTCCACACTACACCACAGGATAATAGGTAGCTATGCGTCCTATGCAAACTAATTACTTTACATCCATTCCATTGGTTGTAGAAAGCAAACAAGAACACTGGATTGCTTACCAGTCTACACGTGTGTGTATAACATAATCACCACCTAGCCTCTCTTGAAATCTCAGCTCCTAGACTGTTGGGACAGTTTTGTCACAGGGCTGAGGTGAAATGCCAGCTTCTTTATTTACTGAATCTCTCAGAATCTATGTCTTTAATCTTCACTGGAAAGGATGTAGGAGGGGCCATTCTCACTGGGAAGCTGAATCTGTGCACTTTTAGCATGTGACTTGTCAAGGTGCCTCACATATTAAAAGTCACAGATCTTTTATTGAACATCCAGCTACATTGTGCTGATTATACATGTGTATTTGCTAAGGTTTACAAAGGTCTACAGAGCAGGCACCTCATCAGAACAGCTCTGCTGTAGCAGCACATTGTTCACAATTGTGGAACAATGTGGATTGGAAGAGGAACAGTTAAACGACTCAGTTAAATATGCATGAACATGAAGACAAATTCTGTCTTCTACACAAACACACAAGGAAATGTGTGTGGTAATTCAGATCTTTTTTAAATTTTAAGTTTGAAATATGAAGTGTATTTTAAATATAAACTAAAATCCAAAAGTCAAAATAGTGTTTTGAAAGAACTAGAAATCATTATTTCATAACATGTATGAAAGATATAGGGGACAGAATAGGATTCATATAATGACTATTTCCTCTTTTTATCTTTTATATTAATTTTATATATCTTTTATATTAATTTATTACTTTTATATATCTTTTATATTAATTTCCTTGGGAAATTAAAGTGTCTATCACTATCTTTTCCATATGTGCTTCTAATATTTGTACATGGAGCAAGAAAATATACAATGAGAACAAGACCCAATGTATTTGTTAATATAAAAGCTGAGTGGTTCATCTGTCAAAGAAATAAAGTACAATGAATTGCCTCTTTGGAAAGAAAAGTAATGAGTGGCTACATGTGTGAGATTCTGCTCAGTCCTGGGAATGCCAAGATGACTAAAACATGACCTATTCTTGAGAAGTTGATGCTGAGGTGAGAATCACATATATAAAATCATTATAGCCTTGTGATAACTGCAAATACTCTGACAGCAAGAGGAAAACACAGTGAAAACAGGGAAAAGTAAGGGGTATGAGCGTCTGAGAGCCCTTTGAGGTCAAGGGTCAGGCATTTGAACTTGGTTCCATCTTTGTCCCGCACTGAGCTAGTTGACCTTCTGAAGCAGGGGAAGGTGGGACTATGTCCTTTTTTTTTTAAAAAAAATATTTTTAATGGTTTATTTAACTTTTATTTTACGTGCATTGGTGTGAAGGTGTCAGATCGTCAGCAACTAGATCTTCAGACAGTTGTGAGCTGCCATGTGGATGCTGGGAATTGAACCTGAAAGACCCCCAGGACCCCCGTCAGGACCCGCAGCTGGCCTGCTCCCATGAGAACATCCCGTTTGCTTAGGAAAACAGGATCTCTGTAGTTGGCACATGTGCCAAACTTAGAATGTCAGCAGTTCACAAAAGAAACAATATATCTCCTTGAATAATCTAACAAAACCAGATGGGGAAGGTCAGGGCCAGAATGAAACATCTCGGAAATGGAATGAACAAACAACTTTGTCCATTGTCACTGCCTGATCTATTTAAAATAACCAATGATCTCTATGCTCAGAAAACTGCCGATTACTAATCAACTTTGCCTATATAAGCTTGCTGAAATTTTGCTGGGGTGTCTCAGCTAACGGGAGCTGGACACCCACAAGCGCTTGTGAACAATAAAGAAGCCTCTTGCTGATTGAATCCGCTGGCTTGGTTTATTGAGTCTGGGGATATCTCCAAACACCCTTGAAACCTAGGGTCTTTCAAACCCATGTCCTCTGAAGAGCAGTCAGTGCTCTTAACCACTGAGCCATCTCTCCAGCCCCACGACTGTGTCCTCTTGAGAAAGATTCATCAACAGGTGATTTTCCAACTATGCTGCTGGGGAATAACATTGATGAAGGCTGAGAGATCTTTGGTGAAGTGATTAAAATCCTGCTGGAGAGAAGAGAAGGGGAGCGAGCAAAAGAGAGCAAATGAAAAACAGAGAAGACAGAAGGGATCAGGAGAGGGTGGAAGAAAGGACAGGGCAAGGATGAGGATGGGGGGGAGGTGAGTAAGGTAAAGGAGTGTACAATCTTTTGGAGCAGGCCTTGGATTCAAAAGCCTTTGGCATATGGTAAAAGCAGAAATGATAGGCCACACAGGGCAAAGTTGGTGATGGTTAATAGGACCTAATGAAAATAATAATGGGGTGGTTTTGGTGCTAATTCAGAGAAGTGTCTGGGAACCGTAGAGAAGAGAATTCCCTGTTTTTTGAGACACTGTGAGTGTGACAAGCAAAATCTTTGAGAACAAAGGAAGAAAGGACACAGGATGGATGCTCAATTAGAGTTCCTTCTGTTGCTGTTATAAAACACCATGACCAAAGGCAACTTGGAAGGAAAGGGGTTATTTATCTCTGCTTTCCTGAATCACAGGCCATTGAGGGAAATCAAGGCAGGGTCTCAAGGTGGGTTCTGAAGAAGAGACCTCAGATCAGTAGTTCTCAACCCTCTTAATGCTGTGACGATTTAATACAGTTCCTCATGTTGTGGTGACCCCCAACCATAAAAGTATTCTTATTGATACGTCATAACAGTAATTTTGCTACTGTTATGAATTACAATGTAAATATCTATGTTTTCCAATGATCTTAGGTGACCCCTCTGATAGAGTCATTCAACCTCCAAAGGGATAGCAACTCACAGGTTGAAAATCACTGCTATAGAGGAATGTTGCTTACTTGCTTGCTCCCCAGGGCTTGCTCAGCCTGCTTTCTTATACAAGCCAGGACCACCAGCCCAGGTATGGTACCACCCACAGTGAGATGGGCCCTTCAACATTATTCTTTGGTTAAGAAAATGCCCTGCAGGCTTTCCTCCAGGCAATTTGATAGAAGCCATTCCTTAACATAGGTTCCTCTTTTTAAAGGTTTGGGCCAAGTTGACAACAAAACCAACTAGTACACTATGCAATGTGTCTGTAGCTCAGAGTTACCTCTGCTGGATGATTTCTTTTACATATCTTCATTTAGGAAGCAATTGTAGAATGGAAATGAAAGGAAAGCAAGCAAAATAGCAGTGGGGGCAGAGGGATGCTTCATTGGAAATAAGAATCATGGGACTTCAGAAAAGTAAACCCTTTTGCTTTGTGTGTATATGTATATGTGAGCATATGTGTGTATTCACATCTATCTCTCTTTCTGTGTGTGTGTGTGTGTGTGTGTGTGTGTGTGTATCTGGGAGTCTCTGTGTCTCTGTGAATTGTGCATAGAGCTGTACATATGTATGTGAGTCTGAATGTGTGCATTTTGTGTGTACAAGGTCACATGTGGATGCAGGTGTGAGTGCTGGAACTGGAGTTAATGCTGGCTTTCTCTATTCTCCACCTTCATTGCTTGAGACAATGTGGAGCTTTACTGAGTGTGGAGCTCATTGATTCAGTTGGACTGGCTGCTTAATGAATCCCAGAGACTGTCTGCTTCTGCTTACCCAGCACCAAGACTGAATCACTCATGCTCCAAGCAGCATTTTCACCCGAGTGTTGAGGACCCATCTCAGGTCCTCATGTTTGTGTCTAGGTGGATAGCACTTTTTCTGACTTAGCCATCTCCCTGTTTTGTTTCCAACTACATTTTCTTTTTAAAACAAAATTCAGCTCCTCTGAGCTTCACAAAGACAGTGGCACATCTTGCCTGTAGTTGCTCTAGCTAATTAAATATCACCCACTATCTTTAAAATATGATGACCTTTCTAAACATCAACACTGTTAAGTGTTCCCTCAACAGTGTCCTGCTAAAGGAGCTACTTTTTCTAAACAACTGACTTCAAAAATATTCTCCTTCTGTGGAGAAAATGCCTCTTAGGGAAACATATGGAACACATATTCAAGCTTTGAGAGAGCTTCACTGTGTCTCATGACAACAAAGACTTTTGCAAATCTGTCAGGAACTCAACAGAGTCAGCTCCAAGAACTAACACCAGGCATCTGGGGGAGGGGGCATGACCAAGATTTCACAGCCCTATGGGGAATTCTGGAGGACACTGGGATGTCAACCTTTTCCTGACCTCCTCAGTAACACTTTGCCTTCCTGGGATCGATAAAGCTAGAGGAATCTTCAGAAAGAATCTGGGTTGAATTTAATACTGCCCTCTGAGAATGTTCCCTTTCCAGTCCATGGAGAAGGTCTCACCAAGTTCATTTTCAGAAAAAAAACCTCCTCCTCATAAGTTCTTTTTTAGTCCACAAAAAAGGATGCAATTCAAGCACAACCTTTTCCAGCCAAAGACCATGTGGGTGACTTTCTCTATTTTGAAAGCAATTGGAGGAAGTGTTCATTAGATTGCAAAGTAGTTAATTCTCTGGCCTGAGATCTGCAGGATAAGCTCCTTATTGACACTAGACAAGACTCCTCTGTCCTTCCTGGTGACTTTTCATTCTGTAACAGAATGCTCCTTTGGGGGGATTTTCTTTATTTCTTTTTTTTTCTTTTGGCATAAACTTTCTTTCCCCACCCACTGTCTGTGTGCTGTCCCCGACTGAACACGTTTCTGAAATGGACCCAGTTACCATTCAGGTTGCAACACACCAAAGCCACATACATGAAAGTGTTTTACATAACCACTGTTTGAATTGTCTTGTTATTAATACTTCTGGTACTGAAGACTAAAATAAATGATGTTTAGAGAAAATTTGATAAAGCTAAATAGAGAGGACTTTGGGCAATCGAACCCAGTACAGATCAATTAATTTCAAAAGAACTTGGGTACTTTGAAAGATATTGGGGCTGGGGAGTATGAGTCACACTGTTAAGTCCTACATAATTTTGGAGTCAAATTCTCACTTTATAAGACTTGATAAAAAGCAATATAGCAGGTCATTAATGATGAAGTGCTATGCTTCAAGTCACTCAGGAGCTGAAAGAAGTCTTATCACGTGATTTGTATCATTGTGGAAATTAAAAGAAGTCATTATGCTGAGTGAGTAAAACAAGACCCAGAAAGACAAATATTGCTTGCATTCTCTGACTTGTGGTTCTTGGGATTTATATAGAAGCATAAATTCATCATGACATGAAAGCAAAAGTGAAACTGTCTAAGGAAGCAGAGGTGATTGATGGGAAGAAGAGGGAAAAGGGAGAGGAGTGGGATATAAATATATACATGAGAATATACTCTGTGTACAATATAGGCTGTGTCAACATGTTCTGTGTAATACACTGTTGATGCCATTAAGAGAGTTAAATATTTTATCATGAAGGAAAGCTATTTAAAACCCACTAAATAAACAACTCAAAAAGCTTAAGAACTCCCTGAAACTGGGCAGATGCACAAGGTCCTCACTCGCTAAGATTTAAATAATAGAAAGGACTACCTAAGAGAAGAAGATCTGCCATGCTCCTTGAAGAGGGGGGCCAGTTGAGTTGCCTGAAAGATACTCTGCTACCTGCTAGGCTGTTTGCCAGTGCTGCAGGATGCTTCAGGGCTCCCCCTTTCATGAGCTGTCACCTGTGCTGTGCTGTGGTGCTGTTGGTATTGCAGCTGCCTTTGAATCATTCCAGTTCCTGTAGGCCCTCAACTGATATCCAATTGGTAGCCCCAACAAACACATTGATTCATCAAGCTGGATTGTAGTAGTATCCTTACTTTGGTCTTTCTGTATGGAGTAAATAGATATTTGTGTTGCCCTTCCATACGAAAAGTGTCCCACAACACACACACACACATATACATTGGATGTGTAATGTAAATATGTAAATGTAAATCTCATTCCTTAAAATAACGAATAATTGAAGTTAGACTTCTAGAGCCGGTCAGGAGACTTAGCTGAAAAGAGCTGGGAGAAGACGGCGAGAAGAAAGCCTTTTGCATGTTCAATGCAAATATAAAATTCTACAGAGACATGACAAGGCATCTGATGGGATTAGAAGTAATTGAGGCTGCAAAGTACCTAGTTCACAGCAAGAATGCTCCCTGGAAGGATGTGTGGCATGTGGTTAAGAAACAACTGTCCACACGGTCTACCTGAGTTCACATTTACATAGTTAGAAAGCCTGAGGGGGTTTATTACAGTTCTATAAGGTGCTGTCTGCATTTTAAGAGTTAGAATGAGGATGACTGTAACAACACTGAGTAGTTAGGATAAATGTATTAATGCCAAATAATTAAATAGCTAAAATTGTTAGGTGCCATTACAGTAATGTTTGTTGTTGAATTGTAGAGTTTGGCTCTAAATTGAGTAAAATCCAGTGTTAATAAAAACATGAAGGTAAAGAGCTCCTTTTATTTCTACAAATAGAGATGTTAATTTCTCTAATAGAGGACTAGAGTCAGGGCTGGGGAGATTGATCAGTAATTGAAAGTGCTTGCTCCACAAACTTGAGTACCTGAAAAGATGATTCAACCTCAAACACTGACACAAGAAGTTGTGCATGGGCCTCATTCACATCTATAACCCTGGTGTTATGGAGGGCAGAGACAGCAGGCTTTCTAGGACTTGTTGCCCATAAATCTATCTTCAGATTCAATGAAAACCCCTGTCTCAAGGGAACTAGGGAGAGAATAATAGAGCCTCTGCATGTACATACCTTCACACATATGTGTTCATATACTGTACATGTACATCACATCAATACACATACAGCCACAACCACCAGAACAATTTCTTTACCTCATAAAACTGAATTAAGCTATTTTACTGAATCTTTTAAAAGGAGAACAGTATTTTGACAGACTCTTATCCTCTTTAAATAGGTTCTTGGACTGGGGTATATAGAGCTAAGGGATCTGAAGGTCACATCTTTTTTGGATGGGTATTTTGATTATGATACATTTGATCTATTCAGTTGTACAACATTAATGATGTACTAGCATAGGTTAACAGAGGAAAGGGGACCTTGAATACGGTGTATGGGAATTAACTCACTGATGGGCAAGCCAAGGGAAGATCCATCTTCTCCAGATGTCACCACTGTGTGTAGATACATTGGACCACTGCCATTTCCTCAGGAGAGTAAAATATTTATTGACTTCAAGTAGATCTAAATCCTCACTAATAGTTAATAGGGGAACACACATGGTTTTACCACTTTTTAAAAGTGGATTTTCAACTTAAGGCATGGGATTAATTAGGAAGTATCTGGCAAAAAGAAAATCCAGAGACATCTAAAGCTTACGTCTCTAAGTGGATGCTGCAATAGCTCAGATATTTTAGCTGGAAATGCAATAAAGTTATCTCTAGACATTTTACCATCAGGTCAGTTTTAGACATTTAGTTTAATTTCCTCTGCTTTGCTTTTACTTTTCTGTAAAGATTGCTATTTACTACTGTGAGGGAAGAAACCCCATTTCTTTTGGTCCTCTGTTTTTCTTTTATTTGATTCTGTCCTCTGGCCAGCTAATTCTATGACACATAAGCCAAAGAGAAGTCTAGTAATATGTGTTCCTAGTCATGTGAAAGAGTGAAAACAAATATTTCCAATTGGGTTCATATGGAATCTTAAAGATTACTAAGTTTTGGGCCAAGGGAAAGAACAATGTATTGCTACTGTAGCACCTGTGAGAAGACGAGTGTTTAGAGAGCTGAAGATAAAAGTTGGTGTAGGAAAAGGAGGAACAACTCTCAAAGCTCCTCCATTGGACCAGATCTCTTCAACAAAAGAATAGGAGACAAAACAAACACACATTTATTGCTATGTATATTTTATGTGCCTGCGGAAGACATAGGGGTGAAGAAATAGTTCTCAGGAGGTTGTTTTCCATTCACCTTTTACAGTGTGTTCCCCAAGGCTGGGTAAATTTTCAGGGTAATGTCTTAATTTCTCTTCTGTTGCTGTAATGAGCTACCCTACAAAGCAACATCAGAAAACAAGGTTTGTTTTTTCTCTCAGTTTGAGAACACAGACCATCAGGGTGGGGAAGGTATAGCTGCAAGAACCTGTGGCATCTGGTCATAAGATTACATTGCATCCACAGCCAGGAAGCAGAGAAATAAGATGCCTTGTCCTCCTTTTTATACACTCCAGGACTCCAGTTCGTGTAATAGTTCCACCTTCATTTTATTTTTATTTATTTTTTTGGAGGGAAATATTTCACTTCAGTTATCCTAATCAAGGTAATTAACTCTTCATAGATGTGACTAGAAGTGAATCTAATCTAGATAATCCCTCATAGATGTATCTGAAGATTTGACTCTTGGTGATCCCAGATCCTATAAGACTGACAATCAATATTAACACCCTTTAACCCAGCCTACTAGCTGGAAGTCCACTCAGGAAACAAAGGCAACCACTCTCAAAACATTTTTATTGGTACATATTTTCTAGTCAAATAAGTCAATCAAGCATGTCTTAGCTCTCTAGAGAAGAGATTATTTGAAGATTTTCCCTCTTTCCACCCTCTTTTCTTGCCTGAAGAGGCTTGCTACTTTTCATTCTAGGAAACGGTTCATTGTGCAGGCCAATATGAACTTGCCAAGTCCTTAGGCCCACAACTGGCCTCAGGGAACACCAGGGAAGTGAAATTTCTCAGCAGCTCCATCTCTGTAACGAAGCCATTCTTCTTTGAAATTTATTGCTTGCTCTTCTGAAGACCTATTCGTATCTCTGATCATATTTTGCTCTCTAAAGGACACTGGTGTTCATTGTGATCTTCAGAGAAGTTGTTTCAGTGTTTCAAAAAAAGAGATGAGGAGAAAAGAGATGACTCCAAAGTTATGGACATGTACTGTTCTTGCTTGGGACCCCAGTTCAGCTCTCAGCACCCACATCCAGCTGCTCACAAATGATTGTAAATCTATCCATAGGATTCAACTCCTTCCTGTGGCCTTTGTGGACAACTACACACAAGTGAATACATGTGCACAAATTTACATATGCACACAGCTTTAAATAGAATTTAAAAAGAAAAGAAGAGGTAGAACTTGACAAGTCAAGACTTCACTGAGTGAAAATTTCTTGTATTAACAAGGAGGAATGATGGCTTAAATATGAAACGGCCCCTTCCCAGGCTCACTTGCTTGAAGCTAGTTGTGCTATTTTATTTATTTTAATTGTTATATGTAATATATTTATGCTAGTAAATTATGTCTGTGGATATATAGAGCTGTCCTAGTAGTGTCATTTTAAAAGGTTTTAGTAATTTAATGAGATGATATCTAGCTTTCGGTAGTAGGTCACTGGGGTGGATATTTGAGAATGCATCCTTCCTGAACCCTTTTTGTCGCATGCTCTCTGCTTCCTTCCCATTTACCCTGATGTGAACAGCCTCTAGAGCCGGTCAGGAGACTTAGCTGAAAAGAGCTGGGAGAAGACGGCGAGAAGAAAGCCTTTTGCATGTTCAATGCAAATATAAAATTCTACAGAGACATGACAAGGCATCTGATGGGATTAGAAGTAATTGAGGCTGCAAAGTACCTAGTTCACAGCAAGAATGCTCCCTGGAAGGATGTGTGGCATGTGGTTAAGAAACAACTGTCCACACGGTCTACCTGAGTTCACATTTACATAGTTAGAAAGCCTGAGGGGGTTTATTACAGTTCTATAAGGTGCTGTCTGCATTTTAAGAGTTAGAATGAGGATGACTGTAACAACACTGAGTAGTTAGGATAAATGTATTAATGCCAAATAATTAAATAGCTAAAATTGTTAGGTGCCATTACAGTAATGTTTGTTGTTGAATTGTAGAGTTTGGCTCTAAATTGAGTAAAATCCAGTGTTAATAAAAACATGAAGGTAAAGAGCTCCTTTTATTTCTACAAATAGAGATGTTAATTTCTCTAATAGAGGACTAGAGTCAGGGCTGGGGAGATTGATCAGTAATTGAAAGTGCTTGCTCCACAAACTTGAGTACCTGAAAAGATGATTCAACCTCAAACACTGACACAAGAAGTTGTGCATGGGCCTCATTCACATCTATAACCCTGGTGTTATGGAGGGCAGAGACAGCAGGCTTTCTAGGACTTGTTGCCCATAAATCTATCTTCAGATTCAATGAAAACCCCTGTCTCAAGGGAACTAGGGAGAGAATAATAGAGCCTCTGCATGTACATACCTTCACACATATGTGTTCATATACTGTACATGTACATCACATCAATACACATACAGCCACAACCACCAGAACAATTTCTTTACCTCATAAAACTGAATTAAGCTATTTTACTGAATCTTTTAAAAGGAGAACAGTATTTTGACAGACTCTTATCCTCTTTAAATAGGTTCTTGGACTGGGGTATATAGAGCTAAGGGATCTGAAGGTCACATCTTTTTTGGATGGGTATTTTGATTATGATACATTTGATCTATTCAGTTGTACAACATTAATGATGTACTAGCATAGGTTAACAGAGGAAAGGGGACCTTGAATACGGTGTATGGGAATTAACTCACTGATGGGCAAGCCAAGGGAAGATCCATCTTCTCCAGATGTCACCACTGTGTGTAGATACATTGGACCACTGCCATTTCCTCAGGAGAGTAAAATATTTATTGACTTCAAGTAGATCTAAATCCTCACTAATAGTTAATAGGGGAACACACATGGTTTTACCACTTTTTAAAAGTGGATTTTCAACTTAAGGCATGGGATTAATTAGGAAGTATCTGGCAAAAAGAAAATCCAGAGACATCTAAAGCTTACGTCTCTAAGTGGATGCTGCAATAGCTCAGATATTTTAGCTGGAAATGCAATAAAGTTATCTCTAGACATTTTACCATCAGGTCAGTTTTAGACATTTAGTTTAATTTCCTCTGCTTTGCTTTTACTTTTCTGTAAAGATTGCTATTTACTACTGTGAGGGAAGAAACCCCATTTCTTTTTGGTCCTCTGTTTTTCTTTTATTTGATTCTGTCCTCTGGCCAGCTAATTCTATGACACATAAGCCAAAGAGAAGTCTAGTAATATGTGTTCCTAGTCATGTGAAAGAGTGAAAACAAATATTTCCAATTGGGTTCATATGGAATCTTAAAGATTACTAAGTTTTGGGCCAAGGGAAAGAACAATGTATTGCTACTGTAGCACCTGTGAGAAGACGAGTGTTTAGAGAGCTGAAGATAAAAGTTGGTGTAGGAAAAGGAGGAACAACTCTCAAAGCTCCTCCATTGGACCAGATCTCTTCAACAAAAGAATAGGAGACAAAACAAACACACATTTATTGCTATGTATATTTTATGTGCCTGCGGAAGACATAGGGGTGAAGAAATAGTTCTCAGGAGGTTGTTTTCCATTCACCTTTTACAGTGTGTTCCCCAAGGCTGGGTAAATTTTCAGGGTAATGTCTTAATTTCTCTTCTGTTGCTGTAATGAGCTACCCTACAAAAGCAACATCAGAAAACAAGGTTTGTTTTTTCTCTCAGTTTGAGAACACAGACCATCAGGGTGGGGAAGGTATAGCTGCAAGAACCTGTGGCATCTGGTCATAAGATTACATTGCATCCACAGCCAGGAAGCAGAGAAATAAGATGCCTTGTCCTCCTTTTTATACACTCCAGGACTCCAGTTCGTGTAATAGTTCCACCTTCATTTTATTTTTATTTATTTTTTTGGAGGGAAATATTTCACTTCAGTTATCCTAATCAAGGTAATTAACTCTTCATAGATGTGACTAGAAGTGAATCTAATCTAGATAATCCCTCATAGATGTATCTGAAGATTTGACTCTTGGTGATCCCAGATCCTATAAGACTGACAATCAATATTAACACCCTTTAACCCAGCCTACTAGCTGGAAGTCCACTCAGGAAACAAAGGCAACCACTCTCAAAACATTTTTATTGGTACATATTTTCTAGTCAAATAAGTCAATCAAGCATGTCTTAGCTCTCTAGAGAAGAGATTATTTGAAGATTTTCCCTCTTTCCACCCTCTTTTCTTGCCTGAAGAGGCTTGCTACTTTTCATTCTAGGAAACGGTTCATTGTGCAGGCCAATATGAACTTGCCAAGTCCTTAGGCCCACAACTGGCCTCAGGGAACACCAGGGAAGTGAAATTTCTCAGCAGCTCCATCTCTGTAACGAAGCCATTCTTCTTTGAAATTTATTGCTTGCTCTTCTGAAGACCTATTCGTATCTCTGATCATATTTTGCTCTCTAAAGGACACTGGTGTTCATTGTGATCTTCAGAGAAGTTGTTTCAGTGTTTCAAAAAAAGAGATGAGGAGAAAAGAGATGACTCCAAAGTTATGGACATGTACTGTTCTTGCTTGGGACCCCAGTTCAGCTCTCAGCACCCACATCCAGCTGCTCACAAATGATTGTAAATCTATCCATAGGATTCAACTCCTTCCTGTGGCCTTTGTGGACAACTACACACAAGTGAATACATGTGCACAAATTTACATATGCACACAGCTTTAAATAGAATTTAAAAAGAAAAGAAGAGGTAGAACTTGACAAGTCAAGACTTCACTGAGTGAAAATTTCTTGTATTAACAAGGAGGAATGATGGCTTAAATATGAAACGGCCCCTTCCCAGGCTCACTTGCTTGAAGCTAGTTGTGCTATTTTATTTATTTTAATTGTTATATGTAATATATTTATGCTAGTAAATTATGTCTGTGGATATATAGAGCTGTCCTAGTAGTGTCATTTTAAAAGGTTTTAGTAATTTAATGAGATGATATCTAGCTTTCGGTAGTAGGTCACTGGGGTGGATATTTGAGAATGCATCCTTCCTGAACCCTTTTTGTCGCATGCTCTCTGCTTCCTTCCCATTTACCCTGATGTGAACAGCCTCTGCCTCATACTCCAACAGGCACAATGTTCTTTCTCCTTCCAAACCCAATAACATTGAAACAAACATGGACTGAACCATCTGAAGCCATGAGCCACAACAAACCATTCCTCCATTATGTTACTTCATCCATCATTCTAAGAGACAACTTTCTCACCATGCTTCATTAGCATGGTTCTTCTAGTTAGTCTTAATTGTCAACCTACACAACTCACAGTCATCTGACAAGAGAGCCTCAACTGAGGAATTTCTTAGCTCAGATTGGCCTTTGGGCATGCCTGTTTAGATTGACTTGTTATTCACTGATGTGGGAGGGCTCATTGTGGGCAGCACTCTCCTTTGGCATATGGGCCTAGGGTGTATAATAAAATTAGTTAAGTATGGGTGTGAGAATGTGCCAGTAATAACCATTTCTCTATGCTTTTTGCTTCAAGATCCTACTTGAATTCTTGCCCTGACTATTCTCAGTGATGGACTATGGCCTAAAAATGAAATAAACTATTTCCTACATCGAGTTGAATTTGGTAGTAATATTTGTCAGAGCCAGAGAATGAACCTACAACAGTGTAGGGTTCTCCATCTACCTAATATTCCCCAGCATCTGCCTTTAGCACACAAGCATGAACTGGGGCCTACTCTGTAGAAACTTAAAATGTGGACAAGAAAATAAACTGTGCTAAGGAAATAAAGACTTGCCAAATGAATGCAAAAATTCAGTGTCTATTTTCCTTGGGACAAGCCACAGTCACTTATGTGTATGGATGCTTTCCAATATCAAAGTTAACAGAACTGATTGTGAAAGGGATATTGTGACCTCCAGAGTCTAAAATATTCCTTATCTTACCTATTCCCTGAAAAGTTTGCTTACTTTCACTAAATTAGGCAAGTAACCACTCATTCTATTCAATGCTCTGGACTCGACTGGATTTTGGAAATCCTAGGTGTGTGTGTGTGTGTGTGTGTGTGTGTGTGTGTGTGTGTGTGTACGCACATGCAAGTGTGCATGTGTGCAAATGCATCTGAAGGCCAGATGTTGACATCTGTTCTCCTCATTATTGTTTCAGAGAAGGATTTTTACTGCACCACTGATTCAGCAAGAATGACTGGGCAGTAATCTCCAGGGAGTCTGGAATTTCCATCTTTAGTGTTGAGACTAGAGCTGTGTACCACCACACGTAGCTTTTTATATGGACACTGGGAAATCCCAACTTAGGTCCTCATACCACATGGCAAACACTCTATTGGCTGCACCACCTCCGCAGCCTCCCTAAAGTCTATGAATAATATTATTTAAAAGTCCTTTAAATCAGGACTTCAGGTACCATTAAGTTCATTGACAACCAAGTTATCGGTCTGAACAGTTTGTAAATTAGAAGTACTCAAGGCATGTGGCATGCAGATCCCCACATATAAATGGTAGTTCATCCTTGCCAGTGTTAGAGGATGCTCTTAGGCTTTGCCCGGTTCACACTGATGTGCGGTCCTCCTGGTTGCCTTTGTGTATTCAATACTCTCCCTTCCCACCCCCCAAGGCTACCTCTCCATCTCACCATGGGTAACAAATGAGAAATTTTGAGGACTATTGAACACTATAAATTTTCACAGCAGGGCTGCTTCTTAGCCCAGGAACTTGGGTAATTGTCACACATTGGTAAAATTCATAGGAGACAATTGCCCTCAAATCAACAGCTAGCTCCATCTGCAAGAAGCTGCTGGGGGTGGGGCTGGGACTGGGGCTGGAAAACAATCTGCTTCTCCGTTTCAGTACAGAATCAAGAAATATTTGGCTTTTACTTCTTTTCTTGTTTTTAAAGTTACATTTATGATGTTTGAATTGGCTTTCTTTCCTTTTTTTTTCTTTTCTTTTTTTCTTTCTTTTTCTCTTTGTTTATTAGACAGTATTTCTCTGTGTAACAGCCTTGGCTGTCCTGGAACTTGCTTTGTAGACCAGGTTGGCCTCAAACTCACAGAAGGCTGGGATTAAAGGCATGAGCCACCACCACCACCACCTGGCTGAATTGGATTTTTACCATACTTCTAAACCTGGCTGCATATAAGCAAATCACTGAGAAGATGGAATGAATAGTTTTTAAATGCCCATAGATGTAAGCATAGCATATGTCTCATTCCTTAGCATTTGATACTTCTTGCATTTACTTATGTAATTAAGTTTATTTATTTGATGTATATGTGTATACCCACGTGTGTGTGTGTGTGTGTGTGTGTGTGTGTGTGTGTGTGTGTGTGTGAATGTGTGAATGCATGTTCTGGCTGCAGTCTGAAGAACAGCAATAACTTCTTGGAGTAGGTTTTCCCCTTCTACCATAAGGGTCACAAGGAGAAAACTCAGAATGTCAGATTTGGCAGCAAGCACCTTCACTCTCTGAGCCATCTTGCTAGCCCCTATACGCTTTGTTTTCAATAGGTTAATTTCATACAAAAAAGTATGTATGTACTTTTTTAGTGGGGGATGGCAAAGTCCATCTCCTTGATTCAATGCTATAAAATTTTAACATAGTAGATTTTACCCTGTATTAATCCTGCTTAGCCTAGTTTGAATTGATTTAGGAAGAATCAAACCCACTCCTAATGCCTTGGAAGCCCTCTATATCTTATAATGCCTCATGTCTTTATGATACTATCTGACCACTCTGACGTCTGTCAACAGGAATCCTGTCAAGTTGGCTTAGTAAGAATTCCTTACCCTTTTAAGTAGCCCTTTAGTAATTTTCAGGCAAGAACTCTCCCATCTTTTGATAATGATTCTTAGTAATGTTCAGCCCAATCTTCCCCATGAACACTCACCCATGCATTCAGGCATGCACATAGTGTACATCTTGGCGGCAGTCCATCTGTCACTGCTCTTTTCCAGGTTGAACCCTATGTCCCACTCCCACCGTAGAACTCTTGGCATTATCTGCAGTCCTCCTGGATAAAGCCTGCCTCATTATTTTAACAAGTGTCAGGACACAATATTTACTTTAATGTTCTCCGAGGATCTTACAGTGTTCAAGTTGTCTTTCTGTAAAAGCTTTGCCTCAGACAAGATCAGGCACATTCAGGGTGGCATGGCTGTAATAGGAACTAGTAATCACTGGTCATTAATATCTCTTAATATAAATGGATGCAGCTCACCTATAAAAAGACACAGGCTAACAGACTGGATAGGAAAACAGAATCCATCCTTCTGTTGCATACAAGAAACACACCTCGACCTCAAAGACAGACATCATCTTAGAGTCAAGGGTTGAGAAAAATTTTTCCAATCTAATGGACCTAAGAAACAAGCTGGTGTAGCTATCCTAATATCTAACAATATAGGCTTCAAACTAAAATCAATCAAAAGAGACAAAGAAGGTAATTTCATATTAGTCACATAATAAAGGCAATATACAGCAAGCCAACAACCAACATCAAAATAAACTGAGAGAAACTCACAGTGCTCCTACTGAAATCAGGAACAAGACAAGATTGTCCACTCTCTCTATATCTATTCAATATAGTTTTTGAGGTTCTAGTTAAAGCAATCTGATGACAAAAGAACAAAGGGGAGACAAAGCAGAAAAGGAAAAGTCAAACTCTCACTATTTGCTGATGATACAATTGTTTACTTAAGCGACCCCAAAAATTCTACCAAGGAATGTCCTACACTCATAAACACTTTCAGTAATGTAGCAGGATACAAGATTAACTCAAAAAATTAGTAGTCCTCCTGTACACAGATGATAAATGGGCTGAGAAAGAAATGAGAGAAATACCACCCTTCATAATAGCTACAAATAGCATAAAATATCTTAGAGTAACTCTAGCCAAACAAGTGGAAACTGGTATGACAATAAGTTTAAATCTTTGAAGAAAGAAACTGAAGAGGACACCAGAAAATAGAAAGATCTCCCATGTTGTCAGTAGGTAGAATTGTCATAGTAAAACTGGGCAATCTTACCAAAAGCAATCTACAGATTCAAATCTATGCCCATCAAAATTCCCCCCCACAAAAAAAAATCTTCACAGACCTTGAAAGAACAGTACTGAACTTCATATGGAAGGGCAAAAAAACAAGGATAGCCAAAACAATCAGGTACAGTAAAGAAACTTCTAGAGGTATCACAATCCCTGACTTCAAACTCTACTACAGAGCTACAGTACTGAAAACAGCCTGGTATTGGCATAAAAACAGACAGGAGGACCAATAGAACTGAATCAAAGACCCAGATATAAATACACACACCTATGAACATCTAATTTTTGACAAAGAAGTAAAAAATACAAAATAGAAAAAAAGAAAGCATATTTAACAAATGGTGCTGGCATAACTGGATAGCAACATGTAGAAGCATGCACAAACTCAAGTCCAAATGGATCAAAAACCTCAACATAAAGCCAACCACACTGAATTTCATGGAAGAAAAGTGGGAAGTATTCTTGAACACATTGGCATAAGAGACTACTTCCTAAATATAACCCAGTAGCACAGACACTGAGAGAAACAATCAATAAATGGGACCTCCTGAAACTGAGAAGCTTCTGTAAAGCAAATGACTTGATCAACAAAACAAAACAGCTGCCTACAGAATTGGAAAAGATCTTCACCAACCTCACATCAGACAGAGGGCTGGTCTCCAAAATATACAAAGAACTCAACAAATTAGTCACCAAAAGAATAAATAATCCAGTAGAAAAAAATAGGTACAGACCTAAACCAAGAACTCTCAACAGAGAAATCTAAAATGGCAAATAGACACTTAAGGAAATGTTCAACATTTATAGCCATCATAGAAATGCAAATCAAAATAAGTCTGAGATTCCATTTTACTCCTGTAAGAATGGCCAAGATCAAAAACATTAATGACAACTTATGCTGGAGAGGATGTAGGGCAAAGGGAACACTTCTGCATTGCTGGTTGGAGTGCAAACTTTTATGGCCTCATTGTTTGTCAGTATGGTGATTTCTCAGAAAATTATGAGACAACCTTCCTCAAGACCCAACAATACCACTTTTGTGTATATACCCAATGAATGCTCAATCGTACCACAAGGACATGTGCTCAATTATGTTCATAGCAGCATTGTTTGTCATAGTCAGAACCTAAAAACAACCTAAATGCCCCTTGACCGAAGAATGGATAAGGAAAATGTGGAATATTTACACAATGGAGTACTACACAGCAGAAATAATAATGCCATCTTGAATTTTGCAGGCTAATGGATGAATCTAGAAAACATCATATTGTGTGAAGTAACCCAGACCCAGAAAGACAAACATCATATGCACTCAATCATACATGGTTGTTAGACATAAAGCAAAGAAAATCAGCCTACAAATCACAATCCCAGAGAACCTAGACAACAATAAGGACCCTAAGAGAGACATACATGGATCTAATCTACATGGGATGTAGAAAAAGACAAGATCTCCTGAGTAAATTGGGAGCATAGGCATCATGGGAGAGGGTAGAAGTGGAGCATAGAGGAAGGGAAGTAAGTAGATAAAAATTATAGCTCAATAAAATCAATCTAAAATTTTTTTTTAAAAAAAAAAACTTTGCCTCAGAAACACTGACTGGTCTAGAAATCGACTGGCAGTGCTTCATCAAATGTTGGATTTCCTTATAGTTCTTAATCTACACAAGATATATCAAGATGATACAATTACAACCATCTTTCCTTTCTTTGACTTTCTTAATACAAAACATTATACCAGTTGAGTTTATTTATCTACAAAGGCAATTATACCTAGGTAATATCTGTCAGGTGCAGTTACAGAAGCTGCCTGTCATACCTGATTTTGGCTGATTATTGAAGACAGTATTAACCTTCACAGATCTCAATGCCTGTGTGTGAAGATCTGCCTCAGATTTTTCTGGTATTACTTAGCTCTAAACAAACTTGTGAGGTATACCACAGAGGATGCTTGATTGGTGAAATGTGTGGTTTCAGCAGCTATTTTCTGGCCTGTGTAATAACTTTAGATCTTGTGTCATCAGCTAAGAAAGAAGATGTGTGCACTGGTCAGAGTCAAATTGAGCTCTTCTGCATAGTCTTTAAAATGCAGTGTCAGGTGAGTCTTGAACTCTGCTGTCACCAATGCATAGGAAACAGGGGTCCTGCAACAGTGAGGACTGAACTGAAAAACAGCATCAGAAATCATAGAAGGTCACATAAACAACATTGTGACTTCTTCCCCACCACAAACACTTCTCAAGTCAGTCTAACCACAATATCCTAGCCTTCCACTACCCTAAATAAATTATTTCACTGCAAAGACAACATGAGTCTAATGATAGTTGTTAAAAGCTGCAGAGAAACCCTGTCTCGAAAAACCAAAACAAAAAAAAAAAAAAGAAAAAATCCTAATTAATATCTTAAATAGGAAAAGATGGAGCCATCATTCTTTCCATTTTGGGGAGACTTTAAAAATAAGCTGCCATAGGTGCAGGTTGTCTGTGGTCCTCTGGGGACACCTAGTATCTTGCAGTGGAAAGCCAGCCACATCAAGCCATTGTGTTCAAGAGGACCAGAATTTATTTCTATTTTTTGCATAACAATGAAGTGATAGGAAAACTCACACCATCTGCCTTCACCTTTGCTTTGTCACTTTGCAGTGTGAACTTTTTTCTTACAGATAGATGTTTGCTGTGTTGCCCAGGCTGGATTCTAACTCCTGCTCTGCAATGATTTGTCCCTGCTACAGCCTCCTGAACTGCTCAGATCATCGGTGATCAACTGTGTAGGCTCAGCTCCATGACCAGTTTAAGCTCATTGCCTATCTAAGGAAGAAACATGATTTAATATACTTGTATTATATTACATATATATGTGTGATCAAATATATACATATATATGTATGTATATATACAATTTCATGTTTCTGTTTAGAAATTTAGAGACTTATAGGAATTAGACTCTTCCAGCTTGGGAACTTACTAGAACTTCTGAGGACAGTCTACTATAACTCTATGGATAGACATGTTATTTCACATATTATAAAGCATATATAATAAACCAACGTAGGCTGCAACCTCTGTCAACTTATTAGAATATTATCTGTAGATTACTGGATTTTTTTATGTTGTACAAACTAGCATTACTATTTGGCAAAAAAAAAAAACAGAAAATGTTTGGGAGTTTAGGTGTTTATAAAAGTCTTTGAGTCTTTAAAGAAAAATCCCAGTTTTCATTTGTCTTGAGTAGACAAACAATTCATACTTATTGCAAAACATTTAAACAATTTACAGTGGTTTAAGGAGGTAAGAAAAGACCTTCTGTACTTCTATCAAGTGAAACGTAACTACAATGATGCTGTGGAAAGCTCTAGGTATATACTCTTACACAAAATATACACATTCGACAAACAAAACGACCACTCTATTAATTGGTTTCTGTTGCTGTGATAAAATTCCAAGGCAAAACAACACAAGGGAGAAAGAGTTAGTTTCAGTTTACAGTTCCAGAAAAATGGAGTCCACTTTGGAAGCAAAGACTTGGCAACCACAGGGAAGGCATTGTGGAGGCAGCAGGCTGGCTGATCTCACTGTCATGCATGCACAGGAAGGTTAAATGGGGAGCACAGTCCTTCCATACAATGTCAAAGCCCAGACCCTGTGTTGTATTTCCTCAACAAGGCTCTCCTCTCTAAATGTTTCCAACATCTTCTCAAACATTGCCACCAGTTGGTGACCAAGTACTCAAATATGTGCATCTATGGGAGATATTTCTCACTCATACCACATCAACCATACACATACAATAGGGTGTTTTGTGTGCCATTTTTATAAAATTTTATATTAATGAAAACACACCTTTCAGTTTATAATTATAAAAATTTGCTCAATTGTTAAACACTCAGAGTAAGCTAATTTTTCTCCTAGACATAGATGAATGATTATATATTATAATTATATAAGCATTCTAATATATATAAAATATACACACATATATCTTAAAATAACATTATAATTATATATAATATTTTTTATGACATACCACTAATACATAACTAACCTTTCTTGTGAATTTTGCCTTTTTGTTCTTTTGCTTACAACAAATTCAGTGAAAATAATAAAGTGATGAATTCAAATAATTTTTTTTCCTTTTGAATGTTAACGTGGACGTGTCCTGATTCACACACAATGCTTTCTGTTTCCCTCCAAATTTCCCATTTTTATCTCTCCTTCATGGGACAACAGGATATATTTTTCTAGATTCACAGACCACTGGGCACCACTACTGTTTATATATTTGTTAATGGACTTGAGGGATGGATCGGTGGTTAGAACGCTTGGTGCTCTATCCCAAGGACCGGGGTTCAATTCCCAGCACCCATCTGGCGGCTCACAGCTGTCTATAACTCCAGTTCCAGGGAATCTGACACCCTCACACCAAGGCATGTGAAATAATAATTTAGAAAAAAAAATGTCTGGACTTCTGAAAAAAAAGGTTTGGGTTCTGGAGCAAGGAGCATAAATGGTATGAACATGATAATGTATGTACACTGACATGATAATGTATGTACATAACAAAACTCTAAACACCTTGATTTTATATACCTGCTGAATGATTTGTGTTATTTATTTCCATTTTTAAGCTGCAATTTATTAAGTAATAGGTAATAGCTCTGTTAGCACATTCATTACAGGGCTGTTGAGAAGATGGCCGAGCAGTTGGGAGCACACTGTAGTTCCTGCTCCGGGATGATTTGACACCAGTCTCACTGGTCCTTGTTGGTTATACACACACACACACACACACACACACACACCCACACACACACACACACATGCACACACTCACCACATACACGTGTGTGCGCGCACGCTAGCCCAGAAATAAATGCTTTTAACCATATGTTCATAGGGATGACGGCAGAAGCAGAGACGGGCCTGACTGGTGGCGAGAGTATGGTTGTAAGGTCTTGTGTGTACCAGACGCATGTTCTACTACTGAGCCACACAACAGGACTCTTCCTGATTCTCATTAAGCCTTTGATTAAAAGTGATTGTGGCCAATGGGCAATTTCTTTATAATTCTTCTGTCAGAGGCATAAATCTTTGGCCCCCAAAAGTTATCATTGTTGACAATTGGTTAAAATGCTCGCTGTACAAACTTGAGTTTGAATTAGGACCTGAGCACCTATTTATAAAGCCTGGAGCAACCCTGTGTGTTTGCAATCTCAGGTCTGTGCGGATTGATATGAGATGTATATTGGGGCTCACTGGCTGCCAGTCTAGTTTCAGGCTCAGGGAGAGACACTTTCTCGAAAAAGATATTAGACAAAGAGTGATAGGGAAGGACAAACAGTGTTTTCCTCTGAACTCTGTATTTGTGCCAACCCATACACCCATATGTGCACCTGTGCATGTACACACATGTGCTCACACAAACATGAAGTTTTCATAATTTGATATCTAGCGATTGTTCTAAAAATTTTGCAAGGAAAGATTATAAGATATGGGCTCCTAGAAACTGCTGTGCCGATCTACCTCAGAAGTGAGAACAGCTAACACTACCCCAAGAAATGAGAACAGATCTCAGCAGCACTAACACACTTAAAGAAAGATACACTATCTTTAGCAACTTGCAATAACATCAGCCTTATCTTCAATATATCTTGTGAAACTGAAAGTCAAGAGAACCCACCAGCACATCACTGGGCTGCCTGGGTGGTTCAAAGTAGAGTTCAGGCTAATAATTCATGCTCAACAACAGAGTCACACTATGAGATTTCAGGGTATATTCCTCAATGAAGACATGGTATCAAAAACATACAAACAGTATAGCAGTGAATCAGGACTGAAGGACTCTTCTTTGTGCTTGTTGGGCATCAGCACTCTACTGTTGTAGATGTCTTGTTTATGTGTAGCAAAATGGGAAAACTACTTGCCATAGGTTGCTGCTCATACTTAACTGCCTGGGCCTAGTTCAAAGTCAGACAATTTCCAAGGACTGGCTTAACTTGTGATAGCAACAGTATCTTAGATAAGATTTCTATTGCTGAGATAAAACACTATGACCAAAAAAAACACAGGGAGGAAAGGGTTTATTTCATTTTATAACTGGTAGACTGTTATCCAAGGAAGGACATTACCTCAGGGCAGAAATTGATGCAGAATCCATGGAGGATTACTGCTTACTTGCTTGTTTCTTATGACTTGCTCAACCTAGTTTCTTATTGATCCTAACACCACCCAAGGGGGTCATGACCCACAGTGAGATTGGTGTCCCCAGGATAATCTGGTAGGGGCATTTTCTCAACTGATGCTCGATCTTCCCAAATGACTCTAGCTAGTGTCAAGTTTGCATGAAACTATGAAGCACCAGTTAGCAGCAACATTTTATCTCATATGGTCTGAATGTGCAATGTCTTCACAGTGTCATGTGACTCTCAACTTGGTCCCCCATGAGTGGTATTGTTTGGGGGAGCTATGGAACCCATAGGAGGTGGAGTCTTGCTGGAAGAAGTGAGTCACTGGGTTTGGCGTTTGAGGTTTTATATCCTTGCCCAGCTTCTTGTTCACCCTCTGTTTCTGACTATTGGTAATGCAGCTGGTTGCCTCATGTTCCTACCACTATGCTTTACTGTCATAATGGATGTGATCCATGATTAAACTGCGAACAAAAATAATTCCTTCTTGCCTTTTGTGAGGTATTTGATCACAGCAATGATAAACATAACTAACACACATACCCAACTGTCCAAAGCAAGCAAATACTAGAAGGGAAAGAAGTTGTGTTTAGTCTTCAGCCACTGGCATATCCCTGAAGGACCCGGGTTCCAGCTAAATTTAGACGATTGTGAGTTCAACACTCACTTCATTTTTTTAACTGAATTCATCACAACTTGGTAGATTCACAGATGAGAATGCAACTGCTATCAAGTAAACTTTAATCGTAAAAATAAAAAAAGAGGCTGGGCAGTGGGCAAAGGCATCTGTCACCATGCCCGACTACCTGAGTTTGATCCAGAGAACCAATTCCAGCAAATTGTCTTCTGATCTTCATGGAGCATTATAATATGAGTGTGAGCACATAAAATAAATATATTTTTAAAAATAAAAACAAAATAATAGACAACTGTTCAAGAAAGGTCAACATTAATGAAGGCCTGTAGCTTTGGGTTTACCACTGAAATAAAACTTAGATTAATTCCATGCATTTGATTAAAGTGAACTTTAGTAGTTATTTAAGGAGAGCCAGTTGTAGGTCTCGTGATTTTCAGATGTCTCTGAGCTTTCATAGTCTATAGAAACTTCCATTGTGTGTTCAGACACACTTCCCAGGCACGGTTGTCTCCTTATCCCTTACATAATTTTAGATTATGGGCTCACCCATTCATTCCACAGTTCTAGGGCACTCCCAATGCTGGCCAGACATTCAAAACCACATTTTTTAAGATCTATTTCCCTTAAAGACTTCTGTTATTCCTGCAATATTATCTATATACCTACAAATAACATAGATAAAGATATGGATGTACCTTTGATTTTTGCCCTAATCCATCATTTGCCCTGTGCAGAGTTGCTTTCATTATGTGTGTTTTTTATTGGAAATCTTATTTACGTGTATCTCAAATATACATCTTTTAATAATAATGTCCTTTAATATTTTGATTAGAAAAAGAAACTCACAGAGAAGTTTCACAAGTAGGGTTTTTTTTTTTTTTGAGACTCTGACATAAGCCCCTGTAATTGGAAGCAGTTAGAGCTGGGATGGTAATTCATTTGGTAAAATGCTTTGTCTTGCAGTCAAGAGGACCTGAATTTGATACTGAGAATCCATTTAAAAATATAGAGCCAGGTGAGGTGACAGGTACTTGTAATCCTGATGTTGTTGGAGTATACACAGGAGAATTATTTTCACTCACTGACCGTCAACTTACTTTGTTTGGCTACTGAGTTACAGGACAATAGGAAATTTGTCTCAAAAGCCAAGGTGGAGAGCCTCTGACGAATGACAGCTGAAGCTGATTTCTGACTACTACTTTGCATGTGCGCACCTTCATTCACATGCATACATAAACACATGCACACATACAGACTAATAATAATAATATGTGAATGTGAAAAGAATGTGGAGAGAGATAGAGATAGAGAGAGAGGGGGCGGGAAGGACTGCATTTGAATACTTCTCCCTCAGATTATTAAATGTGAAGTCAATGTCACCACTTATCATACTTAAAGCCAGTTCTCCCCTGGGAGAAGACATGGGAAAGATACTACACACTACACACAAACACACACACACACACACACACACACACACACACTTTTTTGTGCTATTTACCAAAAAACCTGGCCCTTTTTCCACACAGGATGCTTATGCTTGCATGGGGACTTGATAATACATCACTAAGAGAAGGGGCTTGAAGAACTTCACAGTGTGCACCTGTCCCTTAGTGACAGTCACACAGCATCAGACTGTTATGGCCTGAGATAGTTTTTACTGGAAGTTCTTGACAGGAAGGAAAAGTATATAGGAAGAAAGCACAAAGTGACACATTTACACAGTGATCGCTTTTGGTTTTCTCTAATATCTTGTGGCTGGCTGCCTTGGACCCGCCCATCTAGACCCGTGTAGAAGCATCGCCAGCCCTGCATGGTGGAAGGCATTCAGACTAAAAGCTTTCATCCACAAACATTTTATCTCTTCAAAAGCTCCAGTTAAGTACAATTTTGTCTTATTTTCTTAACTCCTACAGTTTCAGTTTGAACGATAGAAAATAAAATGTGTTCTGATTTGTAACACCCTCTCTTTTGTGAGCAACTTCGTCCACCTGCTAGCTAAGCGTTGCCTGTATCTGCCTAGGGCGCTGTTTGTGCATCTTTCAAAAATCGTGAGGACCAGATGGAACTGAGCTGTGAGACTTAGGGCACCACCGGGGCTTCCGAGTTGATAGACATTGAGGGAGTGTATAGGTGTGCAAAAAATAAGACAAATAAGCAACCAGTTATTAATGTCCATATTTCTCCAAAGTTTAGATTTAAATAACAGTTAAAATTATAAGAGCAAAACTAGAAATTATACTTCATAGTGCTGGATGGGCATTGAATGGTAGACAAAGCTGACAGGGAATGGCAGAGTTCTTGGAAATGAGCAGCCATACAGGAAAATACAAGATTCATGACCTTAACCACATGGGGTCTAGCTTGAGCCAATCTTGTTATGACTGTGAAGGAATGTTGGTTTCTTCTCTATCTTGGAAACTTCATACCAGACTCTATTATGGAAGCTTGGCCACATGAGGCTTTCTGACCTTGTGATTGAGTGATTGCATGATGCATAGTGTCTTCAGTAATAGGGATTTCCCTTCTGCCTCCAGGATGCAAAAAAGGGCAATGATAATTGACTATACTGTTTTGGAATTCTCTTGGATTCCTTTAAAGCAACACTTGAAAGAAGATTTCTAGTACCTGGTGCTGACATTTTGTTAGATGTTCTATTGTTCTTGGGGGATCATTGTCAGGCCAAGTAGTGTAACTTACTTAAGATATAATAAAGTAATATATACTTAAAGTTATAATGTGTAATTTTAATTTTAGATAAATATGAATAACTTTGACTTTTTCAAACATCCTTAATATTACCTGTCTTTTCCTCCATCCCTCCCTCCTTCTTCTGTATTGATTTCCTACCTCTCCCCAATTGTATTGATTAGTTTTTTTGTCAACTTGACAGAAGCTAGAGTCATGTGAAAGGAGGGAACCTCGACTGAGAAAACGTCTCAGTAAGATCAGGCAGTGGGCAAGCTGGTAGGACATATTCTTAAATAGCAATCAATGGGTGAGGGCCCAGTTCACTGTGGATGGTACCATCTCTGGGCATGTGGTGTTATGAGAAAGCCTTGGGAAAAAGTCAATAAGCATCCATCACAAGTAGAAGACAAGCAGGACCCAATGCATCTGCAACAGGAGACCCCAATAACTAATAACTTAGAAGACTCAACTATACACAAAAATGTTCAATCATTTGCCATAATGGAGAAGCAGGAGGGAAAGGAGGCAGTGCCATATGCGAAGATACCAACAGGGATACCTGCAGGATGGAACCATGTGATAGAAAGGTCTTCAAGGCAAGGCTTGTCTTTTAACAGTCCTAATTTATGCTTATTTTTCCTAGCAGAAGATTTTTAACAATACCAAGTTTTAATTGAATGTTTTTTCCTAGGCAGAAATTAGTTTATAGTAACTTAAGCTAATAAAGCAAGGGGCTGATTATTGAATGGTCACAATATCAGATCAAAACTGTTGACATTTGAGTTACAGTTTTTGAGATGGTTTACTTTTTGTCGACTTTCTGAACTTATTTTTAAATTTTAATTTTCTTTTATTGATCTGTATGTGTATGTGTGTCTCTGTGCATGTGTGCATGTGCATAAGCATGTGTGCATGAGGGGGAGGTCCCTAAAAAAGCCAGAAAAGAATGTTAATTCCCTTAGAACTAGAGTTACAGGTAGTAGTGACTTGTCTAACCTGGGTGATGGTAACCAAACTCAGGTTTTCAGCAAGAGAGGCCAGAATTCTTAAACACTTAGCAATTCTTCAGATGTTGCCTGCTTCTTAAACTACTGTGCCTCCACTCTTTCTTCCAAGCTCATTTTGTGTCTTCTCTGGCATATTTTGAAAATTCTTTGTGGTGGTTTGAATGAGATACCACCGTACATCCTGAGCATTTGAATATTTGGTTCCCAGTTGGTAGGCCCATTTGGGGAGACTTAGGATGCATGGACTTGCTAGAGGAAGTGTCTGGGACCATGCTTTGAGGTTTCAAAAGCAATTTGCCTTTTCTAGTTCATTCCATATGTTTATGTTTTGGGATGCGATATTTTAGCTGGTCTTTCAGCAGCCTCCTGCCTCTGTTCTGCTCTGTCATCATGGAATATTATTTATTTGAAACCTTCAGTCAAGGAAGAATGTTTCCTTGGTCATGGTATTTATCACAAATATAGGAAACCTAAGACTTCTGTAAGCATCACCTAGAACTTACATCATTCATTATTGTCTCTGTTTTCTTTCTGTGTAAGCTGGCCTGATCTTCTCAAGCTGATGATCATTAAGATATTTATATCAGATTCAGGCAAGAAATAAGTGTGCCACATTGCCAGAATGTTCTCCACCTCAAAATCCTGTAGCACAGAACTATAGAAATTTCCTTACCAGAGAATTTTTATTTGATTAAAGAATTCTTTCATTCACATATAAATGTACACATGTGGTGCATATAAATTCATAAGTTAAGAAATATCTATGGAGACCAACTAGTAATTAGACTACTAAACTTGGTGAATTTGTCTCATTGACAAATTAGAAGAAAAAAGTCAAATTATAAGCCTCCTGGTGCTTATACATTGCAGAGAATGTTTGACAACACAATGAAACACAAAAGTTGATAATCTTTCCAGCCTCTTAGGTCAACAAGGCCTTTTTGGGCTATCTTCCATCTATTGCAAGTTTCAAACAGCACAGCTCACTCTCTCACTCTCTCATTCTTTTCATCTTTGAGATCTTCAGAAGAATTGGGCATACTTTGATACGTTGTATCTTCTACTGACTGATTTGATTAATATCTGATTTCCTCAGCTACAGTCTAGGATATACTTCATTCACTCATAAATGCCAGGAGTATGGAGCAGTATCTAGTACAGCTTGAGTCTTGTAGGGCACATAGTTTGGCATAATGTATTGTTTACAGAGTAGTGCAAGGTTCAGCGCAATTTGTTTTACAAAAGATTTTTCTTCTGTGGAAGGTTAATCCATAGATGCATTATTTTGGAGGGATGACTGGATCAGCTGTCAATTTGGATGATCAAGTGTCCACTTGGATATTGACATCTGCACAACCCCTTTAAAGAAAATTGAAGAGAACCCTCTTTGGTACAGTCAGAAACATGCCTAGCATTTCTTGGAATGGCAGGGGCGTGGGTAGATTTGGGGAAAGTCACAAGGGAGAGCATATTAGAGGTCAGGAAAGGAAGGTCTGAGGACTGGGAGTGAAGCACCATACATGAAATACAATCTCTTGTGGGGACAGACTCTATTAAAATATTATTTCTTTATTTATGTGTATCTAAGTCTGTGTGTTTGCATGTGCTTATATGTGCATGGGCATGTGAGCTTGTGTGTGTGTGCATGCTTGTGCAGGTGTATATAGCTATCCATACACAGAAAATGCTGGGAAAGGGTGTTGGGTGTCTTCCTATATCATTCTCCATCTATTTCTTTGAGGCAGTTTCTTTCTCTGAACTAAAAACACACTTTCTAAGCTATGCAGAAAGCCCCTGTGATCTTTCTGTCTCTATCTACCTTGGAGATGGGGTCATGGACACATGGAAAATTCCTAGTTTATTATTTGGATACCTGCTGTTGATGATTGTATAGCAAGTGATTTTTACTGCAGTACCAATTGCTGAGCCATCCGTTCTACCCCAGACACTGGACTCTTATATACTAATTTTTTCCTTGTCTTATCTAGTTTGTCTCAGTGACCATAAAAGGGAATGATTTTGGTCTGGGAAGTTATTTGGCAATGCCTACAACACCCCAGGTTGTCTTAGCAATAGTGAAGATATCCCATAATATCTAGTGACTAGACACCAGGGTTGTTCCATTGTGCCCAAGTAGATACTGTTTAATTCATCAGATAGTTCCAAGAATGAAGTGCCACATAGCTCAGTGTCCATTGGGTTGACACTTAGTATCCCTAATTATTATTAATTTTTAAATATATTTTTGAAAGTGGTTCTCACATAGCCCAGCCTGGCCTCAAAACTCACTGTGTAGTTGAGGATACCTCTGAACTCTGACCTGTAAATCTTCTGTCTCTGCTTTCTAAGTGCTAAGATGATAGGCATGTACCATCATGCCTGGCACACACAGTACTGTGGATGGACCTCAAGGCTTCCTGCATGGTTGTCAAGCAGTTCAAAAACTGAACTACATCCTCAGCCTATAATTTATTTTGAAAAGGTGACTCTGACTCTTGTTATGAGAACACAGTGAGGCAATAGAAGCAGTAGAGAAGTCAGCTCGGAGGTATCTGAAGCAAACCAGAAAAGCAGGTTTGGCTCTGATTCTTGGTAGTAGAAATAATCTTTGCCTCTTCCTTTCTGAAAGTGCTGAGTAATATTAAACAAATAAATATCAAATTATTGTCTTGTATTAATCTGTCTTTTTAAAAGTGGGGTAGTCAAGGGCCTTCCCAAAAAGGTTGTAGAGAAGAACAAATGCAGAGACCTATAGGCAGACATTAGGTAGAAAGTGAGTTTAAATGCAATGTCTTCATCAAATCCCTCACCTCAGTGCTCAGGGAACCCTTTGGAAGAGGAGGTAGAAAAAGTGTAAGAGCCAGAGGGATGGACACCAGAACACGGCACTCTGGATTAACTAAGCAAGGCTCATATGAACTCGAAGAGATTGAAGCAAGCACATATCCTACACAGGTCTGCATCAGGTCCTCTGCATGTGTATTATAACTTTCAGTTTAGTGTTTTTATGGAATTTCAGAGTGTGTGAATGAGTGGGTCTCTGATTCCTGGGCCTGGTCTTGGCAATCTTTTCCTTCTGTTGTGTTGCTTTGTCCAGTCTTGATGTGATGGGTTTTGCTTTATCCTAAATTATATTCTATTTTGTCACTTTTAGTTGTTATATCCTAGACTTCTGTTTTTTTTTTTTTTTATGAGAGACAGAAAGGGAGTGGATCCAGAGGTGACAGGAGGTAGGAGGAAATGGGAGGACTAGAGGAGTGGGAAACTGTAATTGGAATTTATTGTATGAGAAAATTTTCGGTTAAAGGAAAACAATAAAAAGATGCCTTTCTTCTTTCTGTGACAAAAACATTTAAATACCAGGTGAACAGAAGATGTCTGTAGTAAAGAAGAAACATCTGGGTTGAGTTCTTTAGCTGGGAGTCATGAGGATATTTGTCACATTTAACAAAGATTCTGGAAAGTTGATGTACAAAGTGGCAAGAAGTAAAGCAAGAGTTGAACACAAGGGGTGGTCATGAGAAGTTACAGACTTAATCCAAGACGACAGGAAGTTCTGGACCATCAGTCTCCTCCACACCTAAATAAGATCACTGAATAATTGTGCTGTATTTATACATATGTCTGTCATAACTTGGTGCTAAGGACTGTCAATCTTTTTCTGAGAATATATCTATCTATTACAAACAAAAAAATGGGGCTAAAGCACAATTAATAAAAACTCAGAAACAGAAACTAGGGTCCAGCCTAAAGATATGAAAAGCAAAACAGCCAGACACTGGCTCTTGCTTCTACCTCGGTCCAAAATGGCGATCCTGCCTCCAGGAATCTCAGAATGAGACTGAGACTGAGGACTGTCTCCTCCCGTTTTATAATCCTCTCTAGTTCTTGGATTAAAGGCATGCATCACTACTACCTGGTTTCTATGGCAGGCTAGTGTGGTTATTGGGATTAAATGTGTGTGTTATTGCTGCCTGGTCTGTAAGGATAGCTAGTGTGGCTATTTTTCTCTTCTGATCCTCAGGCAAGTTTTATTTGTTAAAATACCAATGAAATGCCACTACAGGGTCTGGGGTGAATTTTGTTGTCAATTTACAGAACCTCTTGTTTTTTTCACATTGTGTTGTATGATTTAAGTGTTTTAAATTAAATTTCATTCATTTATTTTGTATCTTTGTTTGTGTTCATGTGCGTATGTGTGTGCACAAGTGTTCATGAGTACGTGTGTTTACATGTATGTGTTGAGGTTAAAGAACACTAGCAGGAGTTAGCTTGTTCCTTCTATATTGGGAGTCCTAGGGTTCACATTCAGGTCATCAGACTTGATGGCCATGCAACTTCACCCACTGATTCATCTGGATGGCAATCTTTTATACATTTTTATTTCTGTATCATGCTAAATTCTACATCATTAATTAATTAATTAATTAATCAATCAATTAATTAATTAATTAACTTTTTCATGTGTGTATGAATAGTTTTAATATATGATTATATTAGAACTTTGGGTATACAGGTAAACATACACACACACACACACACACACACACACACACACCTGTGCACTTGCATGTGGAGGCCAGAGCAGGGTAGTGGTTGTCCTACTGTATCATGCTCTATCTCAGTTCCATTGTGAGAGTTTCTCACTGTAGCTGGAGTTAGATAGGCAGGCAACAAATCCCAGTGACCCTCCTGCTTCCACCTTCAGAACACCCTGGCACTTGTGTTATAGGTGCACATGGCCAAGGGAGGCTTTGGCGGGATCAAAGGTCTGATCTTCATACTTGTGGAGCAAATATTCTTAACCACTGAGTCATCTCTGTAGCACCCATCTCTGGGCTTGTGAATGTGGAGTTTCCTCCAGGAATCTGCTTTGTTGCTGAGATAATAACCATGATCCTGTCTTCAGAGAGCTTTGTATAAGCACTCATGATTAGCTTGGGAGGCCTTGGGCTTATGTTTATACTAATAGCTCTCAGCACACTTACTAGTACTTTCCATTCAGATACAGATTTCTGGAAGGTAACAAGCATCTCTATTAAGCATGAGATTGTAGCTCTCCTGTATAACATTAAGTAGGTGCTCTACAAATCTTTGTTGAGTGAGTAAATAAAATAATAGACTAATTTGTATGTTTTGTCTCATTAATCATCCTGAGGGCAATTCACCATGAAACTCAATGAACTTATTTTCATCAGCACCTGATCCATTTCAGGCACAGGGTGGGAAGTAATAAATAGTCAT
Organism: Arvicola amphibius; assembly: GCF_903992535.2. Taxonomy (NCBI): domain Eukaryota; kingdom Metazoa; phylum Chordata; class Mammalia; order Rodentia; family Cricetidae; genus Arvicola; species Arvicola amphibius. The sequence goes on along the minus strand of NC_052058.2, from coordinate 97,679,188 downwards.
TGATTGATGTAATTGAGTTTATGTTGTGAAATATCCCATTTATCTGTATTTCTTCAGACATTATATTTGTGATGGAAATACACCATGTCCTGAATAAACCCTTGGGGTATCAGTTGTGAATGATACCAAATTTAAATCAAATCAGTTTCTTTTGCTGTCGTAGGGTGATGGAAGTGGGAGAGGTTAGGAGAAAAGAGAGAAATGATCAGATTAGCATCTTTGAAACTGTATTCTTCTGAAAGTTCTACACAAACATGAATATTAAAGTGTCTATAAAGGTCAGGCTCTGTAAAAATGCTTCCAGCAAAGTAGAAATGGAACTCCAGCAAACAATGCACTAACTAAATTTGTGAAGCTCAAAAAGATAACCTTTGTGTGACTCTGACTTTGAGGCAGGTTGATCACCAATGCATATAAATATCCCCTTCTCTTTCTCAAAGGTCAGCCAGCTTTTATCTCAGAAAGAAACAAACAAAATTTAATCAACCTATGGAAAAAATCCAAAGAGAAGAGCAAGGCTGTAAAATTAATGAGATGGATGATTTTGCCTAACTGGCAAAGGAGGTCTGAGGAACCTTTGGGCTGATGAAGTCAACCAAGTTATAAATGGATTCGCAAATGCCACACTACTCTACTCTTACACCTGTAATGCCTTCTTCAGGTGCAACAGCCAAGTAGGGGCTCTTCCTTGTGAAAATAGCAATATTTATTTTAGTCCTTGATAATGCCCAGTACACACACACACACACACACACACGTACTTGACGGGGAGAACATTCACATTTAATTAGAGACAACACAACCCACACACCTTGGTTTGGTTTGATTTAAACACCCATTGGTAGGTTTGTATTTTTCATCTTTTCATGGATGTATGCATACGTGTGTGTGTGTGTGTGTGTGTGTGTACATGAACGTGGAAGCTAGAGATCAATTTTGAGTATATTTCTCGTGGTCTCCACCTTATTTTTTGAGGCAGAACTTCTCTACTCTCTCTCTGAACCTTGAGCTCACCAATGAAGTACGACTGGCTAGCCAGCAGGTTCTGGTGATTCTCCTTCTTATTCTATCTTCCCTACACAGGGACTACAAACAAGTATCATAGCATCTGATTTTTGTATAGCTGCTGGGAATATGAATGCAGGTGCTCAGGGCTTATGCAGCAAGCACATTCTTCACTGAGCCATCTCTTCAGCCCTTCATTTTCTTTCTTTTGTATAGTGCATCACTATGTGGGCCAGAACAGACTTATCCTGAGCAACTTCTACCTCAGGATCCCCATGTTCTCTCCCTGTTTCTATATTACTGCATCAATACTCTTTCAAAGCATTTACTCTCAAACCTTGAACTTGGTGACTTTGTCATCTCTCCTTTTTTATAGACTATGATTAAGTGTAAATCATTAAGCCATGCTATCTTTAATATTGTGTTCCCTTTGCCTAAAGTGACACCCAAAATAAAACAGAAGTCACCCACAGTAGTAAATGAATCTAGGCTAGATTCAATCTATATATAAAGGCATTAAATCACTTGAAGATAGTTGCTATGGTAAACAAGAGATAGGATTTAACTCTAAATACGTCCACCATCTTCCTTAAGAGAGTCATAGTCATTTCCTTTCTATACGACAATTTCAGATGACTTCAAGACATGTTTATTTTCCTTTTCAGACCATATGAAACTTTTTATGTGCTACCCATTCTGGTTTGAATTGTCTATAGGGAACCTTTGTCGTCTGTGTTGGTTATTTTCTCATTGATATGACAAGATACCTAAAAACGAAACTTAAAGAAAAAAAAGGCTTGTTTTGTCTCACAGTTTGAAGGTACAGTTGGTCTTTGAAGGGAAGGCATGGCCACAGGTGTGAGCTATCTGGTCACATGGCATCCACAATCAGGAAAGCATGACAGCAGAAGTGAGGTATCTGGTCATAAGGCGTCCACAGATGGGAAATAGAGAGAGATGGAAGGATGCTGGTACTTAGAACATTTTTATTCGGTCCAAGATTCCAGCCTGTAGCATGGTGCCACCCAAATTTCAGTTCAGTCTTCTCATCTTAGTCTAGAAATCTCCCACACATAAGCACACACAGAGATTTTCATTTCCATGGTTAATCTAACTCCGGTAATATTGACAATCAAGATTAGTGATTGTCATTTCCAACAACTCATGTAGCTTCTGGGTAGAGTACAAGCATCTATAATACTCTGCAGTTGGAAGTATTTACCACTCATGGGTTGTATAGTACTCTAAGTAGGCTCCATATAAATTTATATTACAAACCTGCACTATCTATCACTGTCTTTCAATTTCAATAGACACAGCATCATCTTTTACCATGTCTACCACAGACTGAAATGAAATTCCATGAACCTATCACTAACATGGCACAATATTTCATGTGATTTTATTCTTGAGCTCCACTTGCTATAAAATGGAATGCTTGGTTGTGCAGTGATCTATCATCTTTCCCTGTAGAACAATGGCTCTCAACCTGTTCTAGACCTTTTAAAGATTGTGTGACCCTTTCACAGGGGTTGCATATCAGATACCCTACATATTAAATATTTACATTATGATTGGTAACATAATTACAGTTATGAAGAAGTAGCAATGAAATAGTTTTATGGTTAGGGTTTACGACAACATAAGGAACTAACTGTATTAAAGGGTCACACCATTAGGAAGGTTGAGAACCACTGCTCTGGGGTTACTGTGGGGATTAAATGAGATTGTCAGCATTCAGGGCTTATCACTATGCTGGCACTCAACCAATAGATATAGGTAGATAGTGGCTGCAGTTACTGAACCCAGTAAAAGGAAGCCTTTAATGGATGATTTATTTCTTTTTTGAAGGTATCATTACAAAGCTTTCTCCCCATACTGATAATATAACATCAAATCATCTTAAATATTAAAATTAAATATTGAATTAGTTTATTTTTCTATTGTTGTGATAAAAGATTCTGAAACAATTTAGGAAAGAAAGGCTTTATTTTGATATACAATTCTAGAGGGGATACAGGCCATAAGCATGAAGGCATTGGAGCAGGCAGGGATGGTGGCAGCAGCAGCAAGCTGACTGCTCATATCTGTACTGAGAAAGCAGAGATAAAACAGCAAGTGGGGCCAGATTACAAATGCTACAACCCGCTCTCAGTGACTTCTTCCTTCAACAAGGCTTGATATCCCGATGGTTCCACAGTCTACTCAACTTCAGTGACTACCTCCTTTAGCAATGCTTCACATCCCAATAGTTTCACAGCCTTTCGAAGCAGTACCACTGGTGTTTAAACACAGTAGATCACTAGGTTCTGGGGCTTTTCACATTTCAAAACACAATATATAATATATGCATTGTACGTCTGTATCTGTTAGCTTATCTGACCCTAAACAGAATTGGTAAAGACAGTAAGAGCATTAGGTTATAACTATGCCAAGAAATAATAGAATGTAGAGGTATATGCCAGTTCATCTAGACCTGTCTTTTTATTTCCAAGTGTTATGTATTTGGAACTACTGAGTACAATCATTAACCAACCTGTAAGAAACTTTTAGAATGGGAGCAGACTTTATATGAGCCAAAGTGAGAAGAATGGCTTAAAAATGAGGCTATTTTTAATAAAACAACAGAGATTCCTGCCTTGGCTAAATGACTACATTTACATATGACTGGTATTTGGTTTTATGTGTAATAAGGACCTAATTTGGATCACCATCCAAGCATCTAAGTCCTTTGTCTTCACTCTGGCAAAAATAAACATAAAGGCTAGATTGTGGCCTCTTCTCTCTGAACTTCTATATTAATCTCAGATTAAATCAGAAGCCTGGGATCATAGCCATTGATGGTGTATTATTCCTTAGAATAATAAAAGAGCAAGCTTTTTGATATGATGAATGAGTCTTCAAGTGACATGTGTAATAGGTGATATAATAGCAAAGATTGAAAGGAAAAATCCAGAATAGGCAGGAACCAGCTGCTGTGGAGCTTGCCTCGCAATAATCCTTATTACCAATTTACTTTCCTAAACATTAAAATGAGTCAATTTATATTGTGTGTGTGTGTCTGTGCATGTGCGTGTGTTTACATATAAGTTTTTACACATGAGTACAGTGGCTGAGGAGGCAGAAGAGATGTTGGATCTTCTCAGCTGGAGTTATTTATGATCAGAAGCCTGCCTGAAGTGGATTTGGAAAACTGAACTTGGGTTGTCTGCAAAACACCAAGCCCTCTTAACCAATGAGCTATCTCTCTATTCTCCTTTCCTCTTTATCTTCATCATCTTTCTCTTTCAAGTTATCTTCTCCCTCTTCTCCACAAGACCCAGATATCATTTGAAGACATGGCAACAATGAGTTTTTAATAATAACTCATTAAAGAAAACCACCACGTTGCCATATCTGAAGCATATAGGTATCTCTGTTGTTTTTAAGCCCTGCTAATCCAGACGCAATTAAAGAAATTTTTGTAGTTTTTTTAACTCCCACAATCCTCTCGTTCTATGTCTGTTTTAATTAATAGTAACCCAGTAACCAGCTATTTGCTTTTGTAGAAATGTATTAATAAGCATATCTATATGTTGTCTTCCTACCTTTTTGTTCCATGATTACATTCCAAACTCATTCATGAAGCTGAGCAGTCATATATAGCGTGGACACACACACACACACACACACACACACACACAGAGAGAGAGAGAGACAGAGAGAGAGAGAGACAGAGCCTATATTATTTTCCCATCCATACTGAATTTTGAATGGCTTTGTCTTATGTAGGCCTTATGCAGGTAATCATAACTGTTGTGAATTCATGAGATTCATAGCCTTGTCATATCTAGAAGTTACCATTTTTTACTGATCTATCAGATTGTATGTTCTGATCACATTTCTGCAATGTTCCCTGAGAATTGGATGGAGGGAGATTGATACTGATGGCCTACTCATAGCTAAGTATTTGGAGTTATTTATACTTGGTGCATTGACCAGTTATGACTCTTAGCATTAACCACTTTATAATATGAAGTTTTTAACTACTATAAAATGATTTTTTTTTCTGGCCAAAGTTAACCATAGTACAACTCTTTGAGCATAGACATTTTTAGAATGCAGTTTGATAGCATTGGCATTTAGCAAAATAGCAACACTATATTCTGCCCTAGTTATTTTCGACCTACTAAGTCATGTGCTTTTGACGAGGTTGGCAATGCCAGATATGGCATGCCTCCTGTGAAGTAGACCTAATATCTTATCATAAAGTAGTTAGTTACCTATATAACTATCATGTCACTATTGTACCAGTGGCCACACCTTACTCATAGGCCAGTACTGTAGCTTCCAAAGTCCAGCACTGGGTAATGTCCAAAATAGAACATTTTCCTTCAGCTTTGGTTTTGGCAGACAGAAAACATCAAAGTCAGCTTCAACCATACCTTGCAGAATAGCTTCCAGAACAAGTCTGGTCAAAGACTATGCATGTTATGACAACAAAGAGCTGAGACCAGAGTAGTGTTAGCATCCCAAAACCTGCCGTGGTTGCTGCCAATGATCATTTTGCTCAAAAAATAAACAGTGTTTGGCTTCCATATCCAAGTTAATTAACTAAAAATTGATTACATTGATTGATTAATTGTATATGAGCTTGTGTGTATGTGTTTGTATGTATATATGTGTGTATACTTCAACCAGAGAAGCATGAGAGCTTCTATTGCTGAAAATCATCTATCTCTTTGTCTATTTATGAGTATAGATTAGGAATAAAATCAGATGACTCATTTTTAAACGTGCGTTGAAGACAGCTTAGGTCCAGTGTTGTGAACTGGCTGGCCCAGATGGATTGGCTGCCCTCACTTCCCCCGACCAACAATTAAACTTCCTTGTACTCTGTAATCAACAAGGATGTTTATGTTCTTTCTGGTACACAGTTTCCCGCAGAAGCATTCCCAGTACACAATGCCCTCATCTTGACCTCTGGCTGATCAGCATGCTTCAGGCCAGCTGCCCAAAGGTATAAAAGGCTCTAGCTTGGGGAAAAGTAAAGGTCTGCCTCTTCCACAAACAACTGCCTCTCTATTTGAATCCTGACATCCTTTGCCACTTTCAGTATCCAAGCTGTACTGGAGTGGCAGTCCAGCAACCAGTAACAGAAAACACCACTTTGTGGTTAAAGCCTGCTTGTCTAGATATTTCTCTACCCAAACTCTGCTAAGTTACAGGCACAACCTGTATCAAAGCAAATACTCACTGTCAAGCTTGCCTGCAAGGCTATGCTAGTAGGTTTTGAAATAAACAGGAAGTAAAACATAGACATGAACTCACACATATTTTTATATAGACAAATGCAGGAACAGAGGGAAAGATGGATGCATTGTATCCTTCTGATTGTTCAAAATGGAAAGGTGTATTGACACCGTTTAAAAACTATTCTAAACACTCAGCCATTCTAGGCCGATGCCCTACTTTTCAAGATTATGAGACCAAAATCTCACTTCCACTAGTGAGTCTTCAGTGTTCTTACGAAGTTAAGAACATTGTTTCTCATATGAAAGATGCTGCTTTCTGGCTGTTCCATGGAATCATGGTGACTGAGTAAGCTTACATTTCAGTATATCTACTAGTTGTTCTGTATGTTTGGAGCCATGACTATTTGTGTTTTATTTATGGATATGCATTAGGGTATGTGCCTGCACTTGTGGGCATGCATGTTTGTGTGTGTTGCATTGTTTGCATGAATGTGTGTGCCTGTTAGTGCATGGGGAGCCTGTATATCCACACCAGGTGTCTTCTATTCCTTGCTTCCTTAAACTTTGACAAAGGTTCTTTCACTGAAACTTGAGCTCTTCAGTTTGACTCAACTACTGGACAATGACCCTCACCAGGCTTTTAACCTGCTTGCTGGAGACTAGACTTCTGTCTTCATGCTCACCCAGACGTCACTGTTCCCATTGAGCCATTTCCCCAGCCTTATTTCTTTCAACTACCATTTTGCTATGTGACACCCTACCTTAATTGTATCATTCTCTCTGCTTTCATATTAACCCCTTATTGCATAGCTTAGAGCTGAGGATGAAATTGAACATATAGCTCTGGCCATAGTCAAGACCTGAAAAGAAGTGGGTTTATTTAATTTTTGTCTATTTTCTTGATGAATTTGGGTGAGTTGATTGGAGAGCAAAGTATTTTTACATTTTAGAAGAGTTTATGCTATTATTATTATGTTAATAATATATAAACTAGCCTCCCACAGCTCACCAATGTACTAAAAACATGGATAACATGGGGTAAAATATCTGTTTGAATGAATCTTAGAACTACAGAACCAGGTGAAACTTGGAAGACAACTACCTAGAAAAAAACACAGAAACAGGACCACAACCATCAGAGCCACAGAAACAGGACCACAACCATCAGAGCCACAGAAACAGGGCCACAACCGTCAGAGCCACAGAAACAGGGCCACAACCGTCAGAGCCACAGAAACAGGGCCACAACCGTCAGAGACACAGAAACAGGGCCACAACTGTCAGAGACACAGAAACAGGGCCACAACCGTCAGAGACACAGAAACAGGACGACAATTATCGGAGCCATGGAAACAGGGACATGACTGTCAGAGACATATAAACAGGGAAATGACTGTCAGAAACACTCTTCCCTTTGAGTTACATGAATACACAACCTCAACATTTAGCTTACTTCTCTAGAGGAGATAAAAACTGTTTCTCATTACTATATCTAAGACAAGAATAATTATAATGTCATTTGTTCACGGGGATTATTATAATTTAAATTACCCCAAATTCCAGATCATAAATGTAAGTACAAAAATCCCTTTACATATTAGCAAGCAGCACAATAATGAGTAAAACAAAATCAAATGGAACACATAAAATTAAAACACATAATACCTTGTGTAGCTAAATTTTACCAATTCTAGAGAATTCATTTAAATATGAAAGTTAAAATTTTATTTTCTCCCTGAAACTATCATATAATCCTTTTAGTAACATAGCAAATTTATATGTTACCTTATGTCACCACATAATTCTCTGGAGCTAGAGTGATGACTCAGGGGCAAAGCTCCTTCAGCATAAGGAGGGCAAGACTAGAGTTTGAGTTCCCAGAATCCATATGAAAAGCCAGGCAGAGCAGTATGCAAATCTGTAATTTCAATACCTCATGGGGGAAATGGAAGGTAGAGATAAAAGATCCCTAGGTCTCAGGTGAGCTAGTTTGGTGTACACAGTGGGGAAACAAAAGAGGCCCTGTGTTAGGACTGGAGAGTTTGTTCAATGGTCAGTAGTGCTTGTTGCACAATCATGAAGAACAGAGTATGGATGGCAATCCCCAAGAAACAAGGTGTCCTCAGAAAGCAGCAGTGAAGTCAGGCGTATGCTGTTTTCCAGCCCAGCCAAGAAACTGACAGCCCAGGTTCAGGAGGAAACCTTGTCGGACACTCAGCGCCCTCTTCCTGCCTCTTTCCATGTAAGCATATGTTCCTATATACACAGGTCCTTTTGCCTCCCGGCTTACTGTCTCTCTCTCCCTCTCTCTTTGCGTAACACCCCCCCACACACACACACAGATTCACAGACTTGCAGTTTGCAGCCAAGGTAATCTCTGTTGCTGCCATTGTTGAGGTCTGTGTTACCTTTTATGACAGGGAAATTGCAATGAGTCAAGTTCTCCATTCAAAGGAGGGGTGGTGGATGTGTCTCCTGGGAGTGTGAAAAAAGTATATAAATATATATATATATTAAGTCTAGAATAATAAGCAACATGTGAGTATTTTATATGTATGCCTATATTTGTTATTTGTGTGTACATGTGTGTACGTTTGAGCTATATGTGTATGTATTTGTGTGTTTGTGTGCATGCACATGTGTGCATAAGTTATATGTGTGTGGTATGTTTTCATTTATGTTTACATTTGTGAATACATCATGTGTACATGCATGTGTATGTATGCCTATATATGTATGTGTATGTGTATATGAATATATGTGTTTAGTATGTACATATATATGTTAATGTAGAGGATGGCCAGTGACAATTAAGACTGGAGACTAGAGGTACCACCAAAGCTTTGGCAGATGAGTGGGAGAACTTCATGAGTGGGAGAGACAGATTTTATGATCTCCATGATTTTAAAGAAGAAAGACGCTGGACTAACCAGTTTCTAGCAACGCAAAGTTAGACATGTTGAGAAGAAAGAAAGAATATTACAGGGAAAGCACTTCACACTCTTTCAGGGGCATGGAGTGAGCCCAGATCATGTGAGCTGTTGTTATTCAGACCAACACTACCTCCTTTGTGTCTATGCATAGAAAAGCTTTCAAGTGGATACTTTTTGCAAAGTCACATTTTGGTTTTCCCTCAAAAAGTTATTGAGTTATCCCATCTGCTTACTGCTATTGAGTTTGTGCATCACAGAGACAAGACTGGGTTTGGCAAGAGATAATAGAAGAATGTCGATTTCCTGTGGTGGGCTATTGGTTTCCTGTGCTAGTTACAGACGCCCAATCCATTCTTATGTCTCACATCTGATGTCCCTAGCAGAAATGAATGTGCTCAAATATAGATCAGAACCACACTGGGCGTTATTGATGTTCAGTTCCCATTGATATTTCAGCCATGTGCATACTAAAGTTCTTATTAGGAAGAAAAGATGTTTTAAATTATTTGATATTTAAGTAACAAATAACTGTGATAATGTTTGGTGACTTTGGAGAGACTGAGTTCTGGATGCTACAAACCCATACACTTTTTGTCACTGGGATTTGATTAACTGTGTGTGTGTACATACATACATACACACACACATACCTGTGTGTGTGTGTGTTCTTTATACACATGTGTGTTTAATTATATGCATGTTTTCCTCAGTTGTCAGTGTTTTCTGTGTAAATACAGGTGTATCACTAGATTCCTGAATTCAAATGATTTCAGTATTAAAAAGAGTTTTCTATAGAAGAGAACTGTTCTTGGAAAATGGTTTATTTGATTGGCTCACTCCATTTGGGCTGCATATTACAACAATGTCTGTCTTCTTGATGCTGAGAACCAGGCAGATGCTCAGTTCATGAGAATGGATGTCTTAGAAGTTCCAACCAAACACCAGCAGCCTGGAGGAGGATTTTTGGAGAGAAGCAACCCCACTTCTCCTTAGGACTTTTTTTATGTGTGCATCATGTTTGGAAGGTGTTTTCCACTGTGGAAAGGATTTCTTCTCTCAATAAATTCTTCCAGCAAATGCCCTCAGAACTTGCCCAGAAATATGCATCTTAGTTAATTACAGATTCAATCAAGATTAACCAAAATACAATCAAGAATATAATGTTTCTAAAGTCAAATATACAGAAGAGACAAGTTGGGACAATGGGAAGACCATTAGGAAAGCTTGAAGTCAATTGTGGGAAATATTTATGAAAAAGAATAGGCAAACTAAGGAAATCGCTCCACAGACAAAGTGTGGGCTATACAGTTATGAGTGTCTTTGTCAGATCCCCAACACTTACACAAAGGCAATGTGTGGTCATGTGTGCCTGTAACCCTAGAGCTAGAAAAATAGAAACAGTATGCTCCCTGGAAGTTGCAGATCAGTGAGCTCCAGATTTAGTGAGAAAATTATTTTAGGCTTAAAAATGGTGGGTTGTACCTGAGGAATGATAGTCAAGATTGACCCTGTCTTCCATGTGTGGGGAAAAGGGAAAAGAAAAAGTCACACAAGAGTTAGAATTTTTGAAGTTCTAGAGAATTGTATTGATATTTGGCTTTGCTATTTGGATATGTAATGCCAGGAAAATGAGAACCTGGCATTGTTTTTAATCCCTTATTTATTGGATGCTCGGATATATGCATCAGTATAAATTTGTACAAATTAAAGTAGTGTTGAATACTAAGAAAGTAGTATTTACCGGCAGATTTGCATGTGTCAAACATCTTCTATGCTCTTCACAGTCTTAATAACATTTTGTTGCCATCTTCTGAACACATTGACCAGACAAAGAAATAGAGACACTGTTGGAGGAGAGAGCTGCTTGTTGGTTCTCGGTTGCTTAACCCCAAAATAACCACACAAAACTGCATTAATTAAACGACTGCTTGGCCCATTAGCTCTAGCTTCTTATTAGCTACCTCTTACATATTAATTTAACCCATTTCTATTAATCTGTGTATGGCCACGTGGCTGTGGCTTACTGGCTAAAGTTCTGGTGTCTGTCTCCAGTGGGGCTACATGGCTTCTCCCTGACTCGACCTCCTTTCTCCCAGCATTCCATTTAGCTCTGTTCCCCTATAGCTCTGCTATAGGCCCAAAGCAGTTTCTCTATTAACCATTGGTAATCGCAGCATACAGAGGGAAATCCCACATCAAGACACAGAAAGGTAGGACACGGAAATAGTTTCTTTTGTCTGTGTGTGTGCACCTGTGCAGAAAAACAGAGGAGGGCATCAGTAGTCCCAGTGTATCACTCTCAGATTTCGTCTCTCGGTACAGTGCCTTTCACTGAACTTAGAGCTAGACTGACAGCCAACAAGCCCCAGACATTCTCCTGTCTTCTCTGTCCACAGTGCTAGGGTTATAGGCATGTATGAAGTCACATCCCAGCTTTTACCCTGGGTGCTGGGATTTGAACTCAGGTCCTCCTGCTTATATAGAAAACATTATTACCCATTGAGGCATCTCTTCAGCCCACAGTTCTGACTTGTCAAGTGTGAAAATTGAGATTATATCCAGGCCATCTTCACAAACCCTTGCTCCTAACCATGACTCAATACCATTCTGTCTTTCAAGTATATTTTATGAGATAAAATACCTTGATTTCTGTGTTATTGGATGATCCTCACCATCAGGTGAGACAGAAAGAACCAGAAAGCTATGTTCAAAGTAGGAGTGAGGTTTAGTAGTCAAATGGTGATTTTCCCAAGACTCTAGAACTTTGAAATATTTAAAAATGCCCCACATGATGCCTTACACTTACTCTAATTTGAAAAAGTGTTAGCCTAGAACCATGGAGAACTTGTGCATCTCTTGTATGGTGAGTCATGTATTGATGTGGTAAGACCCACCCACAAGTATCACTCGATGTGCTGAGGTACCACATTGAATAAAAGGAACAAAGCAACTGAACATGAGCATTCATCTCTCTCTGCTTCCTATCAATGGATGCATTGTGACCATCTGCTGCAGACAGATTTGAGATGCCAAGTTATTGAGAATATATTTTTGCAATGTAATATACTCATTATATTTAAAATAAAAATAAAATTAAATTAAAAATATGGCATCATGCTAATCTGATTAAGATTCCTTTTATATTAATATCAAATATGTGTGTTTGAGCCAATTCAGGGAACTATAGAACTTATTTGGAAGTAGAGACCTCTTCAAAGTCCTTCAGTGTGTGCCCCACATATACTAGAAGTCACACCAGTTGGAAGCTGACAGAGTCAAGAGAAAATACAGCTCACACTTATTACAGAGGTCACAGAGCTCAGTCATGCCAATGGAATCTGAAAAAAGAGAACATCACAGGCCCAAAGGAGATTTTGACACTGTGGACTGGTCCTGAGGTGGAAACTGGATCAGTCATTTTTCTCAGTATTATGATGAAATACCTGACAAAATCCACTTATGGAAGGAGGAGATACAGCTCATAAAGATGATAAATCAATGGTTGGGAGGAAGGATTACAGCACATGGTGGCGAATCAAGGTGATAAGCAGTGTGAAGCAGCTGGGCACTTTGCATCCACACCCGAGAAGCAGAGAGAGTCAAGCACTGGTGCTCAGCTCACTTTCTCCTTTTTACTTAGTCTAGGACCCCAGCCCATGGAATGGTGCCACCAACACTTAGGCTGGATCTCTCCACCTCAATAAACTTAATCTAGAATTCCATCAGAATGTCATGGGGTTGACAGAATATCTTGGGACCCAGCAGCCCAGCTTCCCACTCTCAGCAAATCTCTGAGATTAGCCCTTTGGATTTACTGTACAAATCAAGAGCAGACAACAGTCATTCCTGTGGCTTTTCCTTTGCAGCCATGTACTCTGGTGGGTCACAGGGTCCCGCTGAGTTCCCCACTTCCACCTGTGTTATTTGAAGATTTACTTATCTCAAGATGCTCCCAGGAGCCTTGAAACTGTCAGTCTATTAAAGCAAGAGTGAGAATTAGGAACACCTTCTCCCTTTCATGGTGAAATAAGCAGCTCTATAAATCTACTGAAGCCCGTCGTTAATCTTAGCCTGGGTGAGAAGCAGCTGCTGCTATGGTGCAGCACTGAGAATGGGCCCGCTTTATTGCTATAGCAGCCATAAAACACTTCTTGAGTTAGAAGCGTGTGTGCCTTAATGCCTTCGGAACTCTGACTGGTGTGCAAAGCAGATGGGTTGTCTAAAGGAGGTTTGCACCACTCTCCACAAATGCACCTAAAATGTACCCTAATAAAGACAAGTCCAAAAGCAGATAAAATTCCTTAAATCCACGGAGTGCTTGCTGTGTAAGCATAGAGACCTGAACTTGAATCCCCAGCACAAGTGTAAAAACTGTCAGCATGGGGCCTGGAGGGATGGCTCAGTCATCAAAAGTGCATACTGATCTGCCACAGCACATTGAGTGCAGTTCTCAGTACACATGTTGGGAAGCTTGCAACACCATGTAACTCTAGTTCCAGAGGATCCAAAGCTCTATTCTGGTCTCTACAGACATTGCACTCATAAGCACATGCATACACATAAATATTAATTACTATATCTTTTTAAAAGTCCAGCACAGTGGTGCATATTCAGACCTCAGTGCTGTAGAAGAGATCTATTCTTCTCTATGGAAGGGGACTATTGAAGCTAACTGGCCATTCAGGCTAGGTGAATAAAGACTTCCAAGTTCAGCAAGAGACCCTCTTTGAAAATGTTGTAGGTAGTGATTGGGGAAGACACCTGACATCAAACTCTAGCCTCCACATGCACAGTACATCTTTAAAAATATTTACTTATATCAAATGCATCTTCATGTGTGTGTCTGTGTGTTTGTGCACATGTGAGCAGCATCAAAAGAGGCCAGAAAAGTGCATACGATTCCCTGAAGCTGGACTTACAGATAGTTGTATGTTATCCAATGCAGGTATTGTGTATAGAACTCAGGTTTCATGCAAGAGCAGCAAGCGCTCTCAAACACCAAGCCACCTCTCTAGACCCACATAGTATAGTATATCTTAATGGTCTTCAGATACCAGCTTGTGTATGTTAACCAGTCTTTCCCAAATGAGCTGAAATCAATTCCTGCAAACTTTTAGGACTTACTGTGAAACTGGACAATGCCATCAGGAGAAGGTACTAAGTATGTTTTATTAAGAAAAGTTCTTCTTTCCTTTGATAATATCAGATAGCCAGCCTTGAACTATGTGCTATTTAGAATGCTGTTTCAATATAAAGTATTGACAATTGTGTGACTGCATCTGAATCTCTCAGGAGGCCTTGTCTGCAAATGACTTATCCTCAGATTTACTCTTCTATCAGACTCCATCCACCTCTGGTCTCTGGCATGTAGGTTTTCAAGTTTGTGGTAGATTGACCGCAAAAAGGCTACTTAGTTACCTAGATACTTTCAGATTAAAGAAACTTTATTTTTAACTGTGTGGATTTATGAGGAGGTGCTTGAAGAGACCAAAAGAGGCTTTTTTATCCCCAGAATTGGAGTTACAAGCCGTTATAAGCCACCTGCCATGGGTGCTGCTGACTGAACTGTTTTCTGAAAGAGCAGACAGTGAAGACCACTCCAATTATCTTTTTAAATGTGACTTTTTCTAGTGTGTGTGTGTGTGTGTGTGTGTGTGTGTGTGTGGAGCATGCATATGTGTTTGCATATTTACACATGCATGGGCACGCTTATGTGTGAGTGTGTACATGTACACATCAAAACCCAAGGTTGGTATCAGTCTTCCTCAATTGTTCTCTACTTATTCATCATGACAGTCTCTTAGCAGATTCCAGAGCTTGTCTATTTTATTATGTCCTAGTAGCCAGCTTACTCTAGGGGTCACTTGTCTCTGCCTTCATAGAACTGGAATTATAAGTGGGCTCATGTGCCAGCCCTACATTTTCCAGTCCTCTTGTCTTTGCACTAAGCACTTTCACCTCTGAACTATCTCCTCAACCCATAATAGTTGCCCCCTCTGAATATAAAATAACATACGAATGGTTATGAGAAAGGCAGGCAGAGAGGAAGACAGCCTGGCCATCTGGATGCGTTGGTCTCTGTGATTATTCATAAGATGACTCAAATAAGCAGATGCCACAGATAGTAATTAAACCTCTTCTGTCTTCTCACTGGAATGTAAAACTGTTTCCGTTGATGACAACGAACCAGTGTCACATATTCAAGGGTAATCACAAAAGGAATAAATAATCACCCTGTTAATCATCAGAGAATGGGGACACTGTCAACAGCAGCATGTTCTCAAGGTGGCTGTTTTCTTTATACACTGAGTGAACTGACCTTAAGACACACTTGTCAGATCTTAAAAGGTCCATTCACTCACTCACTCTCCCAGGACCCCAGCTGTTCAGCAGCATCTCCTTCAGGCCTCAAGAATTACTTCTGTCTCTTTATATAGTTTTGTGTTTTAAGGGATAGAGTTGTATGTGCCCCCTGATGGTGCTCTATCTGAACTCTGAGAGCCTTTTGAAACAGTCAGTACCTCCTTTGCTGGAACAAAGAGTGCTCTGCTCTTGGGTTAGCTGTGCAGAAAGCTTTCCACCTCCACATGTCATCCACTCTTAGCATCTGCCTCTTTTGCTTTTTCAAGAAGAGCAGATCACAATACAAGGGTGCCTACGACACATTCAGAGGACACACTTTCAGAAACTCTCAGCCTTCTCTTTATGACCTGGCATCACCACCATCAGTAGATGTCTGTTTGTGTGGCTCTAGACAGCATGTTGGACAAAGTCAAAGGCAGACCCCAAATCACCAGGAGCTGTGGCAGCTGAACCATTGTCTGATTTTCTTAGTTACTATGATGACTAATGTTGGTTCAATCTGCCCTAAATGTGTAGGCTTCAACCTATAAACTGAGGTCCTGTACTGAATAAAAAGGAGAAAGTAAGCTGCTCACTGACATTGTTCTCTCTCTGCTTCCTGACTGTGGACACAATGTGACCAGCTGTCTCACCCTTCTACTGACAAAGCTTTGTTGTACCATGGTAGATGGTGCCCTCAAATTGTGAGCCAGAACAAACCCCTCCTTCCTTATGTTGCCTTTGCCTGATATTGTGTCACAACAATAATAAAAGTAACCAATACAGCATCCATGGTTTCAAGTACTGTTTTCTACAGTGCATTTTCCCATATGTTTCCCCATGGAAACTACTGCTTCACTACTTTTACTTTCTTTTTTATTGATTTGATTGAGTTATACATCTTAGATACTCATAAATTTCTTAGAAATGTGGATTTCAGCAAATCAACACAACAAACCCACTCTACTTCCAAGCTCTATGACTGGGCACAGACAGTTGCTTAATGAATGAAGTGTTTGGAGTCAATGCAGTATTTTTTGATTGTTATAACCACCTCTAAACTCTACACCCACATTGTGAGCTAGACTTATTATTATCCTTATCTGATAGAGCATAAAATGTGGATCTACTGAGACAATAGATATTAATACCCATGGTGAGTAGGAGAACCTGGATTGGAAGTTCAGACATGCAACTCCAGAGCTGAGGGCTCAATTAATATGGATACATTTACATAACAGATACAATTTTTTTTGGATTTTCGAGACAGGGTTTCCCTGTAGTTTCTAGAGCCTGTCCTGGAACTAGCTCTGTAGGCCAGGCTGGCCTCGAACTCAGAGATCTGCCTGCCTCCCGAGTGCTGGGATTAGAGGCGTGTGCCACCACCGCCCGGCTAACAGATACATTTTTATACATCACTCTCAACCTTATGGAGACAGATCTCTACTAGAATGCACATAATATAATGAATAAGATAATATACCAATGCATGAAAACAATACTTGAGAGAGAGAGTATGTATGTGCTCACTGAGGTCAGTAGGGTGTCGTCAGATTTCTTGGAGCTAGAATTACAGGTGTTGGTGAGTCTTCTGTTGTGGCTGCTGTACTCTGAACTTTAATACTCTGATAGAGCAGGGCAGTGGTTTGAATATGAATGACCCCCACAAGCTCATGTATTTGAATGCTTGGTCACCAAGGAGTATGACTCTTTGAAAACCTTACAAGGATAAGGAATGTGGCCTTTTTGGAAGTAGGTGTGGCCTTGTTAGAGAAAGTGTGTCACTGGGGATGGGTTTTGAGGTTTCCAAGGCCATGTTCAGCTCAGTTTTTCCTCTCTTGGCCTGTAGATCAGGATGTAGTTCGAAGCTACTGCTCCAGTGCCGTGCAAGCCACCATGATGATAATGAACCAAATCTCTGAAACTATAAACAAGTCCCAATTAAATACTTTTTTTAAAAAAAAGAGTTGCCTTGGTCACAATATCTCTTCCTAGTGATAGAACAGTGACTAAGATAAGCAGTAAGTGATCTCAACTGCTGATCCATTTCTTTAGTCTCTAATTAGTTCATTTTGAAAGTACGTTGCATCCCCAATCAACCTGGTTAAGTAGGCTCACCTCCTGTCTCACCATCATGGTTTTGTTTCCTAAGTATATTAGCTCCCATGTCTACTGTACACTTGCTTTTGAGAGGTACTTGAAAGAACATGTATTCTCTCAACTCCAAAGCCCTAGCACTCTGGAAACAGAGATAAGAGGATCTCTTATGAGGTCAAGGCCAGAGTGACATACATAGTGAATTTCAAAACATCCAGGACTACAAAATGAGACTCTGTCATTTGTTTGAATAAAAGCCTAATTCTTACTCCTGAAATTTCAGCTCAAAGATCTTTCCATTTTTCTTCCTGTACTTTTGAAATCATGTCATTTTTATAAACCTGTATATTATCTTAGTTATTCTGCTCGAATGTGTACTTCTTTGGAGATGGAACTTACCTGCCCTTCCAAACTTCCTACAGTGGAGGGTAAAGCATATGCCAGATGCTCCAAACACATTTTGGGGATTGACGCATACAAAGCATTTTCAAAATGCTAATCTCATCTGTTTTTCTATATTTTATCTGACCTATTTGAGATCTTTACTTTGTGTGCATTTTACTGTTTATGCTAATTGAATTTCTTGCTTCTAAACCTCTATTGGGGCTCCTCATATTTAGTCTACTATATCAAAGGTTGAGTGCCCTCCTTTAGAGGACATTTTTATCAAGATATTGGAAATGAAGGACATAGCTGAGTTGGTGCCTACCACCACTCTAAGTGATCTGGACTTAATCGTTCCCATCTTTCTTTTGATTTCTATCTGGTAATGTATGACATTTTAAGTTTAAACATATTTGAAAGTGGGTTATCATTAAATCATCTCCCTGTGTCAGTTTCATTTCCTGTTGCTTTAATAATAATACCCTGATAAAAGCAACCTATGTGGGAAAGTTTTACTTCAGTTCAGAATCCAAGGTTCCTGTCCATCATAGCCACGAAGTCAAGATAGCAGGAATTTAAAACAGAAAACGAATGCATGCATGCTGGTTTTCTCTACTTACACAGCCCAGAGATACAATCCAGGGAATAGCATAACTCAGAGTGACTTGGTCTTCAATCATTAAGTAAGGCAACCAAGACAATCTTTCACACACCTGATCTACACACCCTCTTACTGAAACTCTCTTCCCAGGCGACTATAGACTGTGTCAAGTTGATAATTAAAACTATCCATTACAAGCTAAACAGGAAACCGTGTGGTCTTCTTAATGCAACCGAGAACTTCCAATCTTTATTTCTCACTAAAATCCAGAAGGCAGACAAACAAATAAAAAAACAATAAAAGGAAATTAGATAAACCTCATAAATGATGCAAAGAAAAGTTATTAATGGTAATAGTCTAAAACAATTGCCTCTGAAATCAGAAATGTGACCAGAATTTTCAATCTTACCAGTTCTGTTCAACACTAAAACAGAGAGTCCGTCCAGTGCAACAGCAATAGCAACATCAAAGAGCGAAAGATAAGGAAAAAGAAATCATGTGCATAAAAATTTAGAGAAATTATCAAAAGTTTTTAACACTTTAGTTATCATCAGCTACAAGTGAGAGTTCTGGATCTTCAGTTCTTCACAACTATTGTGTGATTTTAAGATATAGAGCAGATTTCATTTTTTTCTTGAATCTTGCATTTCGCTAATGACCTATCGTGAACATTTCTTAGCTATTTCAATGTTTTCTTTGATGATATACCTGATAAAAAATACTGTGTGATTTCTAAAGCTACATTGCTATATTTGTATCACTGAGTTTTGAACATTATAATTTAAATACGTTTTTAAAAAGACCAGAGGTGGTGCTATGGTGTACACCTTTTTTAATCCCAGCATTTGGGAGGCAGAGGCAGGCAGATCTCTGTGCATTTGAGGCCATCCTGCTATACAGAGTGAATTCTAGGACAGATAAAGCAAAACAGAAAAACTTTTTCTTAGAAAGCAAACAAACAAAAACTGGACTTTACATTGTCTTGCATGTAATGATGTATTGGATATTTCCAAATTAGGTTTTGTCAAGTTAAAGACGCATTTAATGAAGAAAGGATGCTGTACACAATGTGGAGACTAGAACAAAGAGATCGTAGGACATACAGTAAAAAAGAAATAAAATGCATATATTATGGTTGATCTATGAAAATCAGAAACTTAACATCAAACTTAATAGAAAAACCCAAAGTGATCCAACTGAAATCAGGAACAAGATAAGGTTGTCCACTCTCTCCATATCTATTCAATATAGTACTTGAAGGCCTAGCTAGAGCAATAAGACATCAAAACGAGATCACAAAAATACAAATCAGAGAAGAAGAAGTCAAATTCTTGCTATTTGCTGATGATATAATAATTTACATCAGCTACCCCAAAAATTCTACCAAGGAACTTCTACAACTCATAAATACTTTCAGTAATGTAGCAAGATATAAGATTAACTTGAAAAAAATCACTAGCCCTCCTTTACACAGATGATAAATGGGCTGAGAAAGACAAACATCATAAAATATATTGGTGTAACTCTTACTAAACAAATGGAAGACTTGTATGACATGGACTTTAAATCTTTAAAGAGAGAAATTAAAGAAGACACAAGAAAATGGAAAAATCACACTTTTGGGTAAGTAGAATTAGCATATTAAAAATGGCAATCTTACCAAAAGCAATCTACAAATTCATTGCAATGTCCATCAAAATCCCAGCAAAATTCTTCACAGACCTAAAAAGAACAATACTCAACTACGTATGGAAAAGCAAAAACCCAGTAAAGCCAAAACAATCCTGTATAGCTTGTTCATGTTCTAACAATGTATTTGAAAGTTGAAATATGTCTTTTTCTCAGAACTTATCTCCTACCTCAGTGATATTTCCTTTCTCACGTTCTGTAATCCATTAGCCTCAGGGTCATGGTCCACCTGCTCTTCTGACCTCCACAGACACTGCTTTGTGAAAGGATCACCTGTATCACCACGTGAGTAATAGGCATATAGAGGCCTTCTTTTCTGTCTTTCACAAGTCCACCATAAATTGCAGGTCAGGTAGCTTTTCAGTCCCGAAGCAACAATACCAACAAAGTCAAGCTTTATAAACCAATGAGTTCACTGTGGTTACTAAAAGGACCATGAGTGAGAGGTTGTTTACAGGAACATGGACTGCACAAACGCAGCTATGCCACCCAATATTAATGATGACCTGAGAAAGCGGGGATCTTGGAGCCCTCTGTTCATAATGCAGGCAGTTAAAAAGTTCAGAGTCTCTTCCTGGTCTCTTGACTGGTCTAAGTCCCGTGAGCAGTTCTTATACATAGTCTTGGGAATGGAGGGGCTTTGTGCATTTGGTCAGTTTCGGGGACTTTCTGAGTCTCTTAGATTGTTTACTTCCAGTCTTTTGTGTTGTTTACTTACAGGATCTTAACAACCCTTCCTTTAGAACTTCTTTACTCTTAAGGAGATATGCTTCAGGATGGAACATTTTAGCTCATAGGAAAATGCTGCACAGTAGCTCTCTGTATAGAGATTCTGTATTACTTCTTTTTTTTCTTTTTCTTTTTCCCATTTTTTTAATTAAAGATTTCCATCTCCTCCCCCTTCCCTCCCCTCCCTTCCACCCATACCCCCACTCCATCCCTCTCCAAGACAAAGAGCCATCAGGGTTCCTTTCACTATGTTAAGTCCAAGGTCCTCCCAGCTCCACCTAAGTCCAGGAAGGTGAGCAACCAAACTGACAAGGCACACAGTGAGCCCGTCCATGCTGTAGAGTTCATGTTCATTGCCATTGTCCTTGGTTTCTCAGTCCTCCTCCACCGTCAGCCACATTATGAGAGTCTGGTTTGGTCCCCTGTTCCATCAGTCCCATTCCAACTGGACTTGGTGGTCTCCCATTAGATCTGTCCCACCGACTCAATGGGTAAACGCACTCCTCACGGTCCTGACTTCCTTGCTAATGATCTCCCTCCTTTTGCTCCTCATCGGGATCTTGGGATCTCAGTCTGGTGCTCCTATGTGGGGCTCTGTCATTTTCTCCATCCAATGCCAGGTGAAGGTTCTATGGTGATATGCAAGATATTCATGAGTATGGCAATAGGATCTGTACATTTCTGGCACCCTCTCCTCAGCTGCCCAAGGACCTAGCTGGGGGCGTCTTCCTGGACACCTGGGAACCCCTCTAGAGTCAAGTCTCTGCCAACCCTAGAATGGCTCCCTTAATTAAGATATATAATTCCTTGTTCCCATATCCACTTTTCCTATATCCCAACCATCCTATTCCCCCAAGCTCTTCCTATCCTCCACTTCACACTTTTCTCTCCCCATCCCCCCCTCCCCCATCCCACCCCACCCCCATGTTCCCATTTTTTGTCCAGCAATCTTGTCTACTTCTAGTATCCAGGAGGATAACTATATGTTTTTCTTTGGGTTCACCTTCTTATATAGCTTCTCTAGGATTTTTTACGAATTATAGGCTCCATGTCCTTTATTTATGGCTAGAAACCAATTATGAGTGAGTAGATCCCATGTTCATCTTTTTGGGCCTGGGTTACCTCACTCAGGATGGTGTTTTCTATTTGCATCCATTTGCATGCAAAATTCAAGATGTCATTGTTTTTTACTGCCGAGTAGTACTCTAATATGTATATATTCTACACTTTCTTCATCCATTCTTCCCCCTGTTGCTAATGTCTGGTATTTCTATAGGGAAAATATAACTAATATAATTTTGCTTTATTCCTGCTGCATTTCTATTAGCTAGTTTAACTCAATTAGAATACATTTGGGGCTCACTAGCTTTCCCTGTGCCCAATGTGTTATTTTGTTTATTTATTCGTCTATGACTCCATCTAGGAATTGTTACCCTCTCAATTTGAATTAACTAAGCATTTTCATGTAGTAAGTTTAGAAAATGTATTTGGAAAAGAAAACCCCAGAATTAAAATATTACTCATTTTTCTTTCTAAAAGTAGTTTTGCTTTGAAACAATTATTGATATATGAATTAATAGGTGAGGAAGAGGAGGTTGTTCAGTGGATAAAGTGTTTACTGAGCAAACATGAATGCCTGTATTTAGATTCCCAGAACCCATGTGAAAAGCCAGATATGGTCACGCACATTTCATACCTCAGCCCTGAAAGAGATAGGCAGGTCACAGGTACTTACTGGCTAAACAGCCCAACAAGTGCCAATCCCAGGTTCAGAGAGTTTTCTTTTTCCTAATTCTTTTATTTTATGCAGCCACTTATTTAAAGTGTTAGTTCCTTCATACGTTGGTTTGAAATACCGTTTTTGTTTTGGTGCTCCCAATCTGTGCACTGAGAAATCCTGCTTGTTTACTGAGGTCATTTATTCTGGAAACTCCTTTGTTTTCTGGCACTGTAGGTGTTTCATGATCTGATATATTTCTGCCTTCACTCTTAACACCAGAGGAGGCTGTCTTCTTTAACTGAAGAATGGTAACAGAAATAAAGACCTGGCCACCTCCTGTGTTCTTTTTCCTCATGTGCCCTTGTGTCTGGACTCACTCTATTTGGATACAGATCTGTGTATATACATATGACCATCCATCTGATTCTTTCCAAAGCAAATTTACTCATGGTCTCCTGCCTTCACCCACTCGTATTTGCAACTTCCATCTTCAGAGGTGAGACCAGCACTGTTTCTCCTGTTATCTACCATCTATTTTCTAATTAGTTCAGCCTCAGTACATCTGTATAACAGTCTTAGGATCTCCAACACATATTCCCATGAGATATAACTTTATCAACTATGACATTCATTATTTTCTTTCAGCCTCTCCTATGGTCTTTATTAAAAACCATTTCTAAATGATGTAGAGAAGAAGCTTCTCCTTTGAAATTAAACCAAGATTCTTTGTGTAACTATATTTCTTTATGGAATTATCTTACTATTGTTTGATTTTATTTTTCATACACTCATTTTTTGTTATGGAGTTCCGTGGATGTTGACAACTGTGCTGTCTATATTTTCCACAATAACAGTAATATACACATTTTTAAATAGACTTAAAAACTTCCTTTCTGCCCAAGGAACTAGCTGGGGGCATCTTCCTGGACACCTGGAAACCCCTCTAGAGTCAAGTCTCTGCCAACCCTAGAATGGATCCCTTAATTAAGATATATAATTCCTTGTTCCCATATCTACCCTTCCTATATCCCAACCATCCTATTCCCCCAAGCTCTCCCCATCCTCCACTTCACACTTTTCTCTCCCATCCCCCCATCCCACCCCACCCCGAAGTTCCCATTTTTTGTGCGGCAATCTTGTCTACTTCCAATATCCAGGAGGATTACTATATGTTTTTCTTTGGATTCACCTTCTTATTTAGCTTCTCTAGGATCACAAATTATAGGTTTGATGTCCTTTATTATGGCTAGAAATCAATTATGAGTGAGTACATCCCATGTTCATCTTTTTGGGCCTGGGTTACCTCTCTCAGGATGATGTTTTCTATTTCCATCCATTTTCATGCAAAATTCAAGATGTCATTGTTTTTTACCGCCTAGTAGTACTCTAATATGTATATATTCCACAGTTTCTTCATCCATTCTTCCACTGAAGGGCATCTAGGTTGTTTCCAGGATATGGCTATTACAAATAATGCTGCTATAAACATAGTTGAACAAATGCTTTTGTAATATGATTGGGCATCTCTTGGGTAAATTCCCAAGAGTGGGATTGCTGGGTCCTGGGGTAGGTTGATCCCGAATTTCCTAAGAAACCGCCACACTGCTTTCCAAAGTGGTTGCACAAGTTTGCATTCCCACCAGCAATGGATGAGTGTACCCCTTACTCCACATCCTCTCCAGCAAAGGCTATCATTGGTGTTTTTGATTTTAGCCAATCTGACAGGTGTAAGATGGTATCTCAACGTTGTTTTGATTTGCATTTCCCTGATTGCTAAGGAGGTTGAGCATGCCCTTAAATGTCTTTTGGCCATTTGAACTTCTTCTGTTGAGAATTCTCTGTTCAGTTCAGTGCCCCATTTTTTTAATTGGGTTAATTAGCATTTTAAAGTCTAGTCTCTTGAGTTCCTTATATATTTTGGAGATCAGACCTTTGTGTGTTGCGGGGTTGGTGAAAATCTTTTCCCAGTCAGTAGGCTGCCTTTTTGTCTTAGTGACAGTGTCCTTTGCTTTACAGAAGCTGCTCAGCTTCAGGAGGTCCCACTTATTCAATGTTGCCCTTAATATCTGTGCTGCTGGAGCTATACGTAGGAAGCGGTCTCCTGTGCCCAAATGTTGTAGAGTACTTCCCACTTTCTCCTCTAACAGGTTCAGTCCTTGGGCAGCTGAGTAGAGGGAGCCAGAAATGTCCAGATCCTATTGCCATACTCATGAATATCTTGCATATCACCATAGAACCTTCACCTGGCATTGGATGGAGAAAATGACAGAGCCCCACATAGGAGCAACGGACTGAGCTCCCAAGGTCCTGATGAGGAGCAAAAGGAGGGAAATCATGAGAAAGGAAGTCAGGACCGTGAGGGGTGCATTTACCCATTGAGTCGGTGGGACAGAACTAACGGGAGACCACCAAGTCCAGTTGGAATGGGACTGATGGAACAGGCGACCAAACTGGACTCTCTGAATGTGGCTGATGGTGGAGGAGGACTGAGAAACCAAGGACAACGGTGATGGGCTTGGACTCTTCAGCATGGACGGGCTCACTGTGAGCCTTGTCAGTTTGGTTGCTCACCTTCCTGGACTTAGGGGGAGTTGGGAGGACCTTGGACTTAACATAGTGAAGGGAACCCTGATGGCTCTTTGTCTTGGAGAGGGAGGGAGTAGGGGTATGGGTGGAAGGGAGGGGAGGGAAGGGAGAGGAGGAGGGGAGGAGATGGAAATCTTTAATAAAGAAATGAGAAAAAAAAAACCAAAAAAAAACCTTCCTTTCTGCTCTGGTGAAATAATTCAGTGGATTAAGGCACTTGCTACCAAGCCTGATGACCTGAATTTGATCTCCAAGATTCACATAGAAGAAAGAGAGGCCACAAGTTGTCCTCAGACCTCTACACTTGAACCATGGCACATGCATGCATACATATATACATACATAATTAATTAATTAAATTTTCTTTTTTTTAGTCTTCCTTTATAAACCCTTTTCAGCCAGAAATATACTTTCATACCAATAATTTTGCTTCTTGGATGACATATACATTGAACCATTCAATTACAATCTTCCTGATTGGTCCACATTCATCTTGTGTAGTCTGTATACACTAATGATTAAAAACGTCTTGGTTTATCATCCTTAGTCATCCATATGTATCCTGTACAGATTAGTAATGCCCCTTCATTAATGAACTAGAAAAACCCCATTGCTTGAATCCCCATTACCTATCTGCCTGATGAGTGAAAGACATCTCAGTGACTTTAACTAAATAAGGCAGCTAAAAAATTGTGTGCCTATATTTCAAATCATTTTGTGACACATTGAACAGGAAGTTAAGAGAGATGGGATCATAAGTCTCAGTTTGACTACAGGGAGTGTTTTGCAGTGCTGAATATATTTCTTATCCTCTCCTGCCTCTGGGCGTGTGCCTATGCTTTTCCTTCTCATGAAAGGCTCTCTGTTCCTTTGTTTTTAACTCATTATTTCATCCACTTCTTTCTTATGGACACTTCCCAAGGGTGTCTTCTGTTTGTCATCACTACATCTCCTCTTTGTGTTAAACTATAAATGGTCCCATGAGACATCCTCAATCATGTATGACTATATATTGTTTGTCAAAATTCAGCATTCTTTCCTTCCTTACAAGTCAACGGGTACATTTCAGGTAAGTGCTGCATCATTCAGTTTGACAATCTCAGTTTCTACTAAAAGCTCCAGTGCATGGTGGAAACTCATAAATTTGTAAGCTGAAAGTTCAGCTATTTTTTATTGGATAATACAGAGAATGAACTTCATATACATTCAATTTAATTTTCCCAGCACCACATATATTTGTTATATCTCTAATTGGGTATTTATAGTTTGCTAGTAAGCTAATAATATATATCTTTTTGGAGTTCTGGTTTACCTCAGGCTACAGATTTTATAGGGATTTTGAGATGCATACTAACATTTAAGTGAAGAACATGGCTATATTTGTCTTCTTTTCTGACCTTGTTTCTTTGTGCTCAGTATTATTTCCTTAACATTGCTTTTCTTTTCTTTTCTTTTCTTTTCTTTTCTTCACAAGGAGATGGGAAATAGATACTTCTTGAGGTTCCTAATGAAGCGAAGGCATTCACCCCAAACCCCAAACTGATCTAACCATGGGTAAACATCTCCAAATTTAATTCGAGAAACATTCTAGAAAATGAATGAAAAGTATTTCTCAAGATTTGCAGTATCATTAAAAAATAGGAGAAAATGTCACTGTCCAAAGTAGGTTGAGGACACATGATGATTAAATGTGATGTGCTCTTCTAACTGGTACGGAGCTGGAGACTGTAGAGGCAAGGAAGAGACATTAGAGCCAAGCTACTCAGGGATGCACACCATCTTTCTGACTTTGAAGAGTCCTCATGCATCTTATTAGTGTTATTGTTAGGTACAGGAGGAGACAGAAAAGCTTAGGCCCTCTCTTGTATTGTAAGGAGCAGAACACAAAGGAAAGTAATGACATAAAATTTCTTCCTTCTTCAGAGGGTGGAAATATACTCTGAAAGCCAGAGGCATTCTCTGAGTTCAGCAGTCTTTTCATTTCTCTAAAGGTGCATACTCTGAAAGAAGATAAGCCTGTCATTTTATGATTTCAAGGAAGGAATCATTGTGGTTGGGACAGGGAGAGGATGTCACTGAACTCTTGCAGCTAATTGTGATCTTTTCCACATGAGGTTGGTGATGAGGTTTCAGCCTCTCCTGGGCACTCAGAAAGGAGGTGGTAGGGGGTATGTAAAGGTCAGGAATAGAAAAATGTCTAGAGAAGGCTCTGGAGCTGGCTCAGTCAGTGAAGCCTTTTCTTTACAAGCATAGGGACCTTGATCCCATCACTAGCATTCACATAAAAAGCTAGTCATGGCAGCACATGCCTGTAAACCTGACACTGGGGAGGTTGAGACAGAAAGATCCCAGGAGCTTGCAGGCCAGTCAGTCTAGCTAAATCAATGAGCTCTAGACTCAGTAAGAGAACAATTGAGAAAAACACCAGATGTTGACCTTTGATCTCCATATGCCTACACATACATAACCCCCTCCACACACATGCACTCATGCAGACATATGTGTGAACACACACACACACACACACACACACACACACACACACACACCTGAATATTTTGATTTTATAAAATCACCAAACCCAGACCCTACCTAAGAGTTATTATCAATCTACCACCTCATAGACGTAAGTCACAAAACAATCCCACACCAGTTTGGAATTATGATTAATAAAAGGGTTATTTATTTAAGAGAAAAACTTACAGATCACTGTCCTAGACAACAGCCCTCTGCATGACCAGGAATAGAGTCTAGTAACCGGAAGCGGATCCAGAAGCAAGAGAGAGAGAGAGAGAGAGAGAGAGAGAGAGAGAGAGAGAGAGAGAGAGAGAGAGAGAGAGAGAGAGGAGGGCTATCTCTGCTTTTTAAAGCAAAAGAGACCAGGCCCAAGTGGGCTGGTATCTTAAGGCTATTGACTGAAGGAGCAGAAGGAGCTCCCGCAGCACAACCCCATATTGAAAACATATAACACTTCAGGAAGAAAAAAATGGATTATTTATAATTAATGTTGTTGAATTCCTTCTTCATATAACCACAGCAAAGTTGGTTCTGTAGGAAGGAATGCCAACAGCTCATCTACCAGTGTTGAGAGGAGGAGGTGGATAGTGATTGTGTTTAGAGAAGGTGATACACTGTTTGATATGAGGGTGCTAATTTCAGACACATACCCACTTTGTTCACATTCTGAATATTACCAATTCCATGGCGTCCTTTACTTCAGTTACATCCACTATAGCTGTGAGAATATGAAAATCTACTTACCATCTAAAGCTTCAAATAGT
Organism: Arvicola amphibius; assembly: GCF_903992535.2. Lineage (NCBI taxonomy): Eukaryota > Metazoa > Chordata > Mammalia > Rodentia > Cricetidae > Arvicola > Arvicola amphibius. The sequence continues at coordinate 97,650,587 of NC_052058.2, read as the reverse complement.
AATTCATTAGCAATTGCACTTAAAAACCCCATGGTTCTGTCAGAATTAAGCCATCAGCATGAGCCCATCTCATTCATCTCTAGATAGTCCTCCTGGTAGAGATGCCTCAGAAAATCAAGTTGCCCCCTTGAGAAGGGCAATCTCCATTATTTTATGGATCTTTATTTTATGTTAAGTGGATCTTTAAGTTCTTGCTCTGTGTGTATGAGAGACAGAGAAATGGGGAGGGGGAGAGCAAGAGGGAATGGCAGGGAGGGGAGAGAGAGAGAGAGAGAGCGAGAGAGTCATTTTCTTGTACAATATAGCTTATAGATGATAGAGGGTTGGGAAATAAATAATTTGTACAATGCTTGTTTTACAAGCATGAGGACCTGACCTGAGTTTACAGAACCCATGTAGAAAGCTAGGTAGTGCGGGGCATGCTTGGGGAAGTGGGGATATACAGATCCTGAGATTCACTGTTTAATCAGACTGGACTATTCAGTGAGTTCCAGGCCAGTGAAAAACCCTGTCTCAATAGCAGTGAACAAGTCAAAATGAAGAATGGGAGTGTAATTATCTTCTAGCCTTCATATAGAAATATATACTCATAAAAACATACATATATACCTACACGAGCACATAGTATCCAAATTTACACATACACACACACACACCAATACACAAATACAGAAAGAGAGAAATGTGGTAAGTTTTGTCTTCAGAAATAAAAACAGCAGGAAAGAGCTATACCTCTATACTCATCTTCTCCAGAGAGAGGAATCAGGATGCAAAGGACTAGAGAGATGGATTTGTGGTTAAAAATGCTTGCTACTCTTGCAGGCTTCCCAGATTTGATTCCTATCATCCACAGTGACAGCTTACAACTGCCTGTAATTGCAGCTCCAGGAGATTAAACTGCCTCTTCTGGACTCTACCTGCTCTGCACTCTTACATACAGTCACACATGTATACACATAATTAAAAGCAAATGGATGGATCTAGAAAACATCATATTGGGTGAGGTAATGCAGACCCAGAAAGACAAATATAAAATGTACTCACTTATAAGTGACTTTTTGACATAAAACAAATAAAAACATGCTTACAATTTACAATCCCAGAGAAAATAGACAACGAAGAGGACCCTAAGAGAGACATTGATGGATCTAATCTACATGGGGAGCAGGAAAAGACAAGATCTCCTGAGTAATTGAGAGCATGGAGACCATGGGAGAGGGTTGAAGGGGAGGGGAGAGGAAAGGAGGTGAACGGAGAAAAGTATATAGCTCAAAAAAAGACAATTTAAAAAAAGAATTAGAAAAAAATGTTCAACCAACCCCCCACCCTGAAAAAAAAAAAAAAAACCCCTTACCAGAACCAAACAGCCTCAAGCATCACCAAGGGGTAGGGCATTAAGAGCCCTTAATCACCACAGCTTGATTTTGAGCCTTTCCTTTTCCTTTTCCCTGACAACATGATCAGCTGGCCTTTAAATCAAATGATCTGCACATTTATCTTAAGCACAAATGCCAAAGAGACTCTGCTCAAATGTATAGGTTGAGTATTGAAGAAACACGAGGGGAGACAAAAACTTAAAAAGAACTGGTGTGAGCACTGGTCTCTCATTCCTAGGAATGTCTGAGAGGATCTGCAAGTCTTTCTTTGAGAATATTATGACAGCTCAGTCAGTGAAGCAGTTGCTACACAAGCCTAAGTTCAATCCCCAGAGCCAGTTCTTTTTTAGAAAGTGGGGAAGGGGAGCTGGAGAGACTGCTCACTGCTTCAGAGCACAGGCTGCTCTTCCAGAGGACCTGGGTTTGATTCCCAGCCCCCACCTCCCCCCCACCGTCTCCCACAACATGGTGTCTCACAACCATGTCTAACTCTAATTCCAGGTGTCCCAAAGTCCTCTGCTAGCCTTTATAGGTACCAAGCATGCACATGGCACAGGGATACATACAAAACACTCACACATGAAATAAAAATTATTCATTTTAATGACCCAGGCATGGTTGTGTGCTCGTGTGATTACAGTACTGTGGAGACAGATGGAGGGGTATCTCTGGGGATTCTTTTGCATGCTACATTAGTTTACTTTTTGAGCTCCAAGCATAACAGACTCTGCCGCAAAAAACGAAGTGGATAGTTCTTGAGGAATGATATCCAAGGTAATCCTTTGACTTCCATGCACACACTCAGAGACCCACAGATACACCCAGAGAACACTGAACTATGGAACTACTTTTCCAATCTGTATAATCATTTCACTGGTTTGATGGGAATGGGAATCAGGATATTCTGATTCATAGAATGTGAGGTATAGATCCTGCTAGACTCCTGGAGGCACCAGCACAGTCAAAGCAAGTGATTTTTCCTCTCCTTTTCAATTCTTCCTTTCTTCTCTCAGATGATAAATGAGCAAATGAAAATCCCCAGACAGTCAATCAAACTCGAGTTAGCAGAGGATGCGTAGGTTACCACATTCTGACACAAACTGTATTCTTTGTTGATAAAACAGGCTGATTTGCATTGTGCCAAGTCCAATCTTCCTAATCAATTATTGATGGCTCGGGAAAGTGATAAATGGCCTGCCAGCAAGAAAATCAGACTGCCTCAGCTCTGACTGGCAACGAATGATGAAAATTTCAATACAAACATTGAAACCTTTCCAACATACATGGTGAGACCTCTCTGTTGATAATCAACATCAAGAATCATCTGAAGGCTATAGGAACATTCAATTTAACAACTTAGGTAGGTTTCTGAAGGAGAAACATTTAAAATTCTTTATCTTTTCTTTCCAATTGCATTATAGTAATTAATGACTAGAAAAGGCTCAGGGATTAATATCATATGTTGTTTTTAAATAGGACCCGGGTTTGGTTACCAGCACCCATATCTGGTGGCTCACAATAATCTACCACTCTAGCCCCAGAGGCATCTAACATGCTCTTTTGGATACTTCAGGTATAAGCACTCAGACTTAGACTTCCCCATACACAAACACACATAATTAAAAATAAATATATTATTAAATAAAATATTCAGATAAAGAAGGAAGACTGGGTTGTAACTCAATGGTAGAGCATTTCCCTAGATGAGATGCTAGTTATAGTTCCTAGTGCCAAAATAACAACAGTCATAAAAATGATTCTTTTAAAAACTGGAATATGAACAGAGCAGTTTAAGTCTTGGTTTTTCTATCTCTTTCCTGACACCATGAACTTATTTGAGCTTTCTGTACCATGCTCATTTGTAAAATAATTTAACAAGGTGAAATAAGGGACTTCCCTTGTAGAAAATGTGACAGAATTAGAGTTCTCAGCTATTCTACTGTCTCTGGAGTGTGTGCCTTCTGACTTGTCAAAGCTTCAAAAATATGTCTGGACATAAGAATTTACATGTAGCATTAGTGAAAAGATAAGTTTACATACATCTAAGACCCAGCCAAAATCTACTGAATTTCTGTGGAAAGGACTGATGGCCTATGTTTTAATCATACCACTAGGTAATTTTGGTCCTCTAGCAGGTTTGGGGAAATGCCAATTCACGATGGCACACCTACAGCAAATTTGCTTTTTTGGTTAAATACTTTTACCCTACCACATTGAATGCAAAGTTTATGATGCTTTTTATAGACTGGTTTTATCTTTCTTCCTGTGTAGTAATTTCTTTCGTGTGTGTGTGTGTGTGTGTGTGTGTGTGTGTTTATATGTGTGTGTGTGTGTGGTTGGAGAAGTCTGGGCTTGTGCACTAAAGGATAGAAAAGTGACAATGTGTTATGAGTCAGGCAGTGATGGCGCACACCTTTAATTCTAGTGCTCAGGAGGCAGAAACAGGCAGATCTCTGTGAGTTCGAGGCCAGCCTGGTCTCCAAGAGCTAGTTCCAGGACAGGCTCCAAAGCCACAGAGAAACTCGTGTCTTGAAAAATCAAAGGGAGAGAGACAGAGAGAGAGACAGACAGACACAGAGAGAGAGAGAGAGAGAAAGAGAGAGAGAGAGAGAGAGAGAGAGAGAGAGAGAGAGAGAGAGAATGTTTCCTGGAACTGTAGGTACATGTGGTTGTGAGCCAGTTGTTGTGGGTACTGGAAAAGATACTTGGGTCCTGTGTAAGAACCAATGCTCTTAATCTTTGCTTAATCTTCAGCCCCAAATGATCTAAATGTGTGCACGTCCATTAATTCCAATTGCACAGCAGCCTGACTGAAGGTAGTAGATGCTGTAGGTATACTCAGCAGCTATGTGTCCTCTAACTTTCCAGTCATCATCAGGAGGGTCAGGTAGAATACATGGAGCAGACTGGAGATGTAAAGACTGAATCAGGAGGAAGTGCACAGGACACAGAACCATGTTTCATTCTCTAGGCCAGATTTTCAGTAATAAACTTGCATTCCCTTTTCATCTTTCCTTAGTTTCTTGTGCTTCCTCTTAAATAACTGAGAATTAGTAAGGTGTACAAAGTAGACATTAATATTAAAATTAATGAGGATTAAAAATCAGTTATGCATTTAGCCATTCTTCCATCTTTTTTGTGTGGTATTTATACTACTATCTGAAAACATTGGCTTGCAGTTTGAAGGTACAATCGCTATGGTGCATAAGCCATGGAAGCAGGAGCCTGAGGCAGCGGGTCACATGGCACCCACTGTCAGCAAGCAGAGACGTAGATACTGGTGCTCAGCTCATTTTCTCTTTTTATTAACTCTAGGACCCGCCTACGGAACATTGCTTCCCACATTTTAGGACAAGACTTCCTACCACAGTTAACGTAATCTAGAAAGTTCTTCACAGATAAGGTTTTCAGTGACTCTGGATCTTATTGAGTCAACAGTCAGTATTTAATATTATGTCCAGAATGTTCTCACTGTTTTTGTTTGTTTGTTTGTTTCTGTTTTCAGAAACAGGTTGTAAGTACTGAGTTAGATGTTGTGACTAGGGCAAGAGTCTTTTTCTTCCCTGATTTTGATCAAGGATACAATGCATGTGGTTAAGGTTTGAAATGGTACTGGGTCACATCTACATCCAGAAACACTACAAAAATTCTATTTTTTTATGAGATCATTTTAGAGAACATTCAATTTATTCACTTAATTAATTTTTCTTTTGTTTCTTTTCTGTGTATATATGTCTACATGTTCTGTTCCTGTGTGTGTGTGTGTGTGTGTGTGTGTGTGTGTGTGTGTGCGTGTGCAGGTGTGTGGAGGCAAGAAGTCAATACCAGTTGTGTTCCTTGATGGCTCTGTTCTAGTTTGCTTTCTGTTTGCTCTGGTAAAACACTGACCAAAAGTGACCTGGGGGAGAATGAACACCTATGATCTTCCACTTCTAGTTCATAGTCCATCAAGAGGAGGAAGTCAGAGTAGGAACTCAAGCAGGAGTTTGAAAGCAGGGCTAGCTGCTATTCCACAAAACTTTACCTCTGACCAGGAATCTCGCTTGCTGCAAGGAAGAACAGCAGGGATCCTGGAGGAACTTAGCTTGCTGGGTCACTGGGAGTCATGCTTAGCCTCCTTACACAGCTCAGGATTACCTTCCCAGAGACCAGTGCTACACACAGATGGATGGTCTAATCTACATCAGTCGATCATTAAGACAATCTCCCACAGACATGGCCCACAGGCCAATCTGATCTAGGCAACTGCTCATTGAGACTTTTCTATGAGACAATTCCAGGCTATGTCAAATTGAAAGTTAACTAGGACATGATTTCCATTTCATTTTCTGAGACACAGTGAGTCTCTTACTGAACCTAAAGCTCCCCAGTTCTGCTAGCGTCACTGGTCAGTGAGCCCCAGGTTCGCCACTTTCTCTGCCTCCCAGCACTGGGATTGCAGGCCTGGATTCTTATGTGGATTCAGGGGATCTAAACTCAGTCCCTCCTATTTGCACAGAAAGTACTTTATCTACGAAGCCACCTCCCATTTTTGATGCAATATTGCAAAGGTCATAAAGAGGTTGTTTAGCAAGACTGACCTCAGAACGAAGAGAACTGGTTCTATAATCCTGCATGGTTTTAAGGACCGTGAAGTTAATACCAATGACCTTGAAGTTATAGACAGAAGCTTAAGCTTTAGAACTCATTGAAGTGAAATGATGGGAAAAATGCTACATATTAAAAATTATTTTGATGTGCTTATCTAAAAATAACAGCGTGTACAAAAATGTCAGTCTCATAACCAAGTAGGAAGGGAGAAAGGCTTTGAAAATTATAACTTCATGATGTAAAATTTATTTCTGTCTTCTATCAAAAACATTGATTTATACTCCGTTGAGTTTTTTCAACGTTGGGTTAAAAACTACCATTTCTAAGTTATAGTTAACTGTGATTTCACCCCAAATTGTTGGATGATTAGTAGAAGATCTGATAATATTAGTTTTCCTTTTATTGAAAATAGAGGTTTTTCCTCACATAATATATCCTGGTTACATTTTCCTCCCTCTGCTCCTCCCAGTGCCTCCCACCTCCTCTCCCATCTGCATCAGTCCTTTTCTGTTTCTCAATAAAAAAATAAACAGTTTTAAAAGGGAAAATAAAAATAATATACAATAGAATAAAATATAATAAGATTTTTAAAAACTAACATATTGGAATTGGACAAAACAAACATGAAAATGAGCCCAACAAAAGGCATAAGAAACCATGCCTTCTACACACTCAGGAATCACATAAAAACACTAAACTGGAAGCCAAAATATATACTCAAAGAAATGGCAGGGTAAAAGAAGAGATGAAAAATACATAAGTAAAATAAATAAAAATTGAAAATAATAATATAATACTTAAACAGTAGTATAAGTAAAAAAAAAAAAGGCCTCACATGACATTATGAGACAAAGAACTTTCTAGGATGTGGTTGAGTTCACTCTCTGTTGGCCATCTAATTCAGAGCCTACAGCCTGCCCTTAAGAGTACTGTGTTTTCTCACTGAGACTCACTTGGAGGAAACTAAATTTCCATTTGCAAGTGGTTATGAATTGGAGATAGTTTCTGGATTGGGAATGATGTCCTGTGTCCTCATCTCCTTTCAGCTCTAGGATCCCAATTATTGTAGACTGTGTAGGCCTTGGACATGCTGCTTCAGTCTCTGTGAGCTTATATGAGCTTTGATCATGTTGATTTAGACAGTGTGTTTTCATCATGTTATGTCCTCCATCCCCACTGACTCATATATTCTTTCTGCCTCCTCTTTCTCAAGGTTCCCTGAGTCCTGAGGGGTGGGATTTGATAGAGACATCCATCACATTCAGGATTGAGTGCTCCAATGTCTTTCATCCTCTGCATAATGTCCAACTATGGGTCTCTGTGTTTGTTCCCGTCTGCTGCAGGAAGATATTCTATGAGGATAGCTGGGCAAGGCACTTCAGCAATGTGGCCTTGTTGACAGTTTGTGGAAACTGACCATAGACTTTGCAACAGCTGAGGTTGTTTGTCTATTCCCACGGGACCCCTTTGACTATCAACTCAATTAAATATAAGCCAATCTTGGTACTGGAAGCTACATTTGATGACTGGATCTTTAGGCAGATCAATTTCCATATTCCCAAGGAACAACCACACTGATTTCCATAGTGGGTGCACTAGGTTGCACTACCATCTGCAAAGCATGAGTATTCCTCTTCCTTCACATTCTGACCAGGATGAGCTGTCACTTGTTTTCTTGATTTTAGTGATCTGATAGGTATAAGATGAAATTTTAGAGTAATTTTGATTTATATTCCCAATGTTAACAATTTCCTCAGAAATTGTTACATTTCTTCATTACCTCTTGCAGGAAGATCCTTAAGCACAAAGGTAAACAATTCAAAATAGCTTCAGGAAGTCCTGAAAATTGAACAGAATCACTAGGCCCCTTCCTGCCACAGTAAGCAATAAAATCTCAGAGTCACTCTCAGATACAGCAAATCCAGTCTGCAATAAAGTCTCTAGAAGGAACTGAGCTACAAAGAAAATTTTCTGACAGACCAGCTGCTTGGAAGAAGGAGAAACCAGCTGACCTACCTAGAAGAGGCGTGGGCAAGGATACTCTCCAACTTTTGATCTGCATTCAGGCTGTGCAGTGTGCTTCTGGTTCCTAACTTTGTGATCTGTTACCCACGCAGGGATGGGCTTTGGTGATACACCTTTCTTTGAGTTATTTATGACCCTACTAGTAACCACTCACCCATATTCTTGGAAGTAACCCCAATAAAATGCATTGGTTTACCAAGTTGAACTTTGGTGGTATACATACTTTATCCTATTGTGGGTTCTCTGTCTGGGGTAACTAGACATGTGTGTTATATCTCCCCTAGAAAAGTTAGACAACACACTGATGGTTAAGGTTGTTAAACATTTCTTTAAGTGTTTCTCAGCCCCTTGATTTTCCTCTTTGGGGAGTTCTCTGTTTAGACCTGTACTCCCTTTTTAATTGGGTTATTATTTTTCTTGATATCTAGTTTCTTGAACTCTTTATATATGCTGGATATTAGACCTCTCTAAAATATCCAGTTGGTAAAAATAAGCTGCCACTTTCTCCAAATGAGGTTGTCCTTTTCCATGCAGATGTGTCTCAGCTTCATGAAGACCCACTCATTAATTGTTGATTAAGGTGCCTATGCTAATTGTGTTCTGTTTGGAAAGTCTTTTCCTGCTGGGCAATAGTGGCGCATGCCTTTAATCCCAGCATTCAGGAGGCAGAGGCAGGCAGATCTCTGTGAGTTCGAGGCCAGCCTGGTCTACAAGACTGAGTTGTAGGACAGGCCCCAAAGCTACAGAGAAACCCTGTCTTGACTACCCCCTCAAAGTCTTTTCCTGTGCTAATGATCTCAAGGCTATTCCTCATTTTTTGTACTATGAGGTTCAATGTATCTGGTTTAGTGTTTATGTCTTTGATCCATTTATAATTGAGTTTTTTCAAGATAATGAATATGGATCTATTTGGATTCTTCTATATGTGGCCAAACAGCTTAGCCAGCACTGTTTGTTTGCAAAGAGTAGACAACTTTGTCTCTTGTTTCTGAGTTTAGTGGAATGAATTTGAGTTTCCCTCCATTTAAATTGATGTTGGCTATTTCTCCATTGTGTATTTTTGGCTTCTTTATGAAAAATCAAATGTCCATAGGTATATGGATTTATAATAGACTACAGTTTGACTTGATTGATCAACATGCATGTTCTTTTACCTTGTTATTTTATATAGCTCTGTAGCACAACTTGAAGTTGGGAATGATGCTACCTTCAGCAGTTTTTTTTTTTTTTATTTTTAAGATTGTTTCAGACATTCTGTGATGTGGGAGTCCCCTCTGTATGCTGTGAATACCATTGATTAATAAAAATACTCTCTTGGTCTGTGATAGGGCAAAAGAGTAGAGGTAGGCGGGAAAAACTAAACTGAATTCTGGGAGAAGGAAGGCGGGGTTTAGATACACCATCTAGTCACCTCTGGGAACAGAGATGCTGGAACCTTGCCAATAGGCCACAAACCTTATGGTAAAATATAAAATAATGGAAATGGATTAATTCTAGATGTAAGAGCTAGCTAGCAATATGCTCAAGCAATTGGTCAAGCAGTGATTTAAATAATATAGTTTCCATGATGTTATTTCAGGGCTGAGCATCTGGGAACAAACAGTCTCCTACAACTATCCTGTTTTTCTTTGTTTGATGTATGTGTGTGTGTGGGTGTGTGCGTGTGTTTCCATATGAAAGTTAAAATTGTCCTTTCAAAGTCTGTAACTAATTTTAGTACTATTTTGATGATAATTGCATTGATTCGGGATATTGCTTTTGGTACGATGGCTATTTTTTATTATATTAATCAAGCTTACCCATGAGCATGGGAGATTTTTCCATCCTCAGATATGTTTTTCAATTCTTTATCAAAGTATTCACATACAAAACTTTCATTTGCTTGGATAGAATTACCCCAAGGTATTTTAAATTATTTGAGGTTATTATGAAAAGAATTGTTTTTTTGTAGGAGAGCCTGCTTGTTCATCCCAGCCGCTTGGCTAGCTTAGGCCCAAAATAACCACACAGAAACTCTATTATTTAAAGTACTGCTTGGCCCATTAGCTCTAGCTTCTTATTGGTTAACTCTTACATCTTAATTTAACCCATCTCCACTAATCTGTATATTGCCACGTAGCAGTGGCTTACCGGCAAAGTTTCAGCAAGTCTGCCTCCGGCAGCTCCATGGTATCTCCTTGACTCTGCCCTTCTATCTTCCAGCATTCAGTCCAGTCTTTCCTGCCTACCTAATTTCTGCTCTATCTACAGGCCAAAGCAGTTTCCTTATTCATTAATGGTAATCACAGCATACAGAGGGGACTTCCACATCACCTCCCCTTTTCTGTTTAAATAAAAACTTTAACATAGTAAAATTACATATATCAAAACAGTTATTAATCAAAAATTACAGTTACAGTATTTATACTATTATAGATAACTATTAACCTATATTTATTAATTATATATTATATTTTTAAATAAACTATACAAACACAATATCTTAATCAAGGGCAGAAATATACATATACAGTATAACAAAATTTACCTTAAATTTCTATCAATAAATCAAGATCCATACCAATGCAAATATCTACAGTATATCTATATCATATCCCCTTTTAAATGTAAAGAAATATTTACAAACAATATTTGGGAATATGGGCGTCATTCTATCCAAACATTTTCCTACTGTTTATTGGGTGAAGTAATTTTTTGAAGGATGTATTTTTGAGGTGTGTTCAAGGCAACCTTTCAGGAGATCTTGGTCCATCCAACCATATTGATCTGGAAGCAATTCACAGATTTTCATCTTCTGTGAAAACAAAAGAAGAACCTCTTTTCCAAAGCAACGTATCCTTAGACCCAAATATGGAAGTCATGATATCTTCATAATATACATGCTGGTTTAGTTTAGCAGCCCATACAATGAAATGTCTCTCTGTACTTTGCTTATTCACAGTCAAAAAATTCAAAGATAAGACAATAATATACTTCGGTTGTCTGAAGTTTTTGGTCCCACCAGGTTCTACAGCCATTAAGTCCCAAAGAATCACACAGAGGTCTACATTAGTTATAAACCAATTGGCCCATTAGCTCAGGCTTCTTATTTACTAATTCTTATAACTTACATTAGCTCATAATTCTTGTCTGAGTTAGCCATGTGACTCTGTACTTTTTTTTGGCAAGACAGTAACATCTTGCTTACTCTGTGGTTGGGTCACTAAGGTAGACTGCAGAATCATCTTCCCAGAATTCTCCCATTCTAATTGCCCCACCTATACTTCCTGCCTGGCTACTGTCCAATCAGTATTTTATTAAACAAGTACAAGAAACAAATGTTTACAGGCTAAAATCATTGTCCCATAGCAGTTGTTTCTCTGATTTCTTTCTGTAGCTGTTTGTCATTTGTACATAGGAGGACACCTGATTTTTGGAGTTAATTTGGTATCCAGATACTTTTCCAAAAGTCTTAATTAGTTGTAGGAGTTTCATGGTGGAATTTTTAGAATCACTTATGTATACACTCATATCATCTACAAGTAGTGATACTTTGACTTCTCCAGTTTTCATCACCTTCAGTTGCCTTATTGCTCTAGCTAAAACTCACATACTCTATTGAATAGGTTTGAAGAAGGTGAACAATCCTGTCTTGTTCCTGATTTTAGTGGAATTGTCTTGAGTTTCTCTCCATTTACATGTATTTTAGCTATGGTCTTGCTGTAAACTGCCTTTATTATGTTGAGGTATATTTGAAAAAAAAAACAAATTCTTTGTTTCAGAGACTCTTGGCATTGTTTTTATTTGTTTGTCTTTTATTTATTTCAGTATTGAGTGTGATTATTTTTTTTGCCATTATTTCTTCTGAGTGTTGAAGGAAAAGTATCCCTTTCGGACCCATAAGGCCATGTTCTCAGCACAAAGGAGATTTATTTGTCTCAGAGGGACAGAGGGCAGGTATAAGGGACAAAGATAGGAGGCAGAGGTTGAGGAAGAAGGGAAAACAGGGGTCAAAGGTGTTTGTCCCATGGGAGACAAAGGACTTCCTCTGGATAGAGAGGAGACAGACATAGCATATAGAAAAATGGTAGTTTATAAACGTATAAGTGGAAACCTCTTGTTAGTATGAGTTGTTTAATTTTGATGGGGCATATTAATTAGGTAAGAAATTTTGAGGTGTAGAATCCAAGATAGTGAAAGAGATTTAGAAGTTAAGGGAGCTCTTGGTGGGACTATATTGTGATAGGAGATCAATAGATCATGAAAGGGGATGCCAGAGTTTGTTTGTTAGAGGTCAGTAAGAGGCCAAGACAATAATGCATAGACAAGGAGGTCAGCCATGAATGTTGTTGTCTAGAGTTTTGGAGAGGTAGGTGATGGGGCAAAGGTCAGGAAGAGATTATGTGTTTTGGAAGTGTTAAGATGGAGAGGTTTGTATAGATCTGGGAGGCAGAGGATTGGGGTAGAAAAATATTTATGGTTTGAGTAATTGTTTATGGATGGAAGGAAGGAAGAAGGTCCAGGAGTAGCCTGGTAGAGAGAATGTATTAGAGTAGAGTATTCATTGTATTTATCCCATTCCACTCCCAGTGTTGGGATTATGGGTATTTGCCACTGGGCCCACGATTTGTTGATATTTACCTCTCCTATTCATTTCTTAAAATATATTGTAACTAAAATACATTAATATTACTCCATCCCTTTACCTTTTCCTTCCTCCAGCCACTCCCATATCCCCCTCTCACTCTCAAATGGCTTGCCTATTTTTCTTTCATTATTACTGTTAGATAAACAGAATCTGCTGTGTGTGTGTGTGTGTGTGTGTGTGTGTGTGTGTGTGTATGTGTATTTATGGTTTCATGCCTGATCACTTTGTATTAGATAACCAATTAGGGGACTCAAGACATTTCTTCCTCTCTCAGTTGCTATTAGTTGCCTGCAGTTTTTTTGTCTAGGCAGGTGATTCAATGAGATTTTTTTCCCTTCCAAGATAGAATTTCTGTTAATTTTGTCATTCTTCAGACCATTTATTCAGCAATTTCTGAAGAAAACAGTCAGTCCCTTAGACTTCCTAGCACTCTTGCTCTTATAATCCTTATACTCCCATGTCCCGCAATGTTCTCTGAACCATAGATGCAGGAGCTGTATTTCAGATCTGTATCTGGGCTGGGCTCCAAAAGACACATTCATCTCTATGTTGTATATCTCTATGGTTTTCTGTAATGCTCTTCCTTTAATGTAGAGAGAAGCCTCTTTGATGAGGTCTGATAGTTATGCTTATCTTCAGTTGTAAGGATAAGATTTAGGATGTAGTTAAGGAATTATGCTGCTTTAGTGAAATAGTGATAGTGGATTCTTTTCTCTGATCCATGGCCTCACTGTCTCTGGGTTCTGGGCTAGATCTACTGCCAGGAAAAATTTCCTCCTGATGAGTGAGCCTTAATTCCACTTAGACAACTGTTGATCACTGCCAATGTGATGTCACGATTGAAGTTTCAGTAATATCTTGCCATGCCTGTCATTGTTGTGTGTCATAGGCCTCACAGCTGGGTAGGACTATTAACTGCTCCCTTAACAGCTTGCGTAGAACTTCCTTTACTATTTCACCTACTAATCCTCCTTGCTGCTAAATAATAAATAAGAATGATCTTAGGATGTTTCCCTGTCAGACCGGGTGCTACAGAGCTAATTATCAGGTGGGCAGATGGTCCAGAGGTAGAACAGCTGCCAGCAAGCCTGAAATCTTGAGTTCAGGCCCAGAACTCACATGGGAAAAGAGAAGACTCAATTCCTGCAAGCTGTCCTCTGACCTTCACACACACCAGGACATGAGTGTGCCCACACACAAACAGTAAGTAAGCATAATAAGTTAAAAACAAAACAAAACAAAACACACTAGCTCATATGGAATGGAATTGAAATGGATGAAAGCTAAGGTGTTTTCAGATAGACTCAGTAGTCTCCTAACTTACTAACTGCATTAGGAATTAGAATTTATAGCAGAATTCAAATCTTTGTCACAACATGTAAACTAGGTAATTCCACTGAGTCTTGGTGCATGAGGAAATGAAACATCTACTCCACCAGCTTGCTGTTAAGATCATATCACATTATAAAAAAAACTGTTCTGAAAATAGAAGCAAAAACTCATTTTATAATCACTATATGGGATTTCATGATCATTTTATAACATAGTATGAAGATCTCTGATTCAAGACATAATTTCCCTGTGTCTATGAACATTAAGTTTTATGTGTTCTTTGGTGGGGAAAGACAGTGATAGGTAAAAAGTTGGTCTCCCTGGTTAGTTGTTACAAGGAAAACCTGATCAATATCGTGTTTAGATCAGGCTTCAGTGCAATCCAAATACTCATTAGGGAAAAAGTAAACTTTTAACATTTCTTTTATAGAATAACTGTTTCAACGATTAAATTTGTATGAGTTACCCCATTCTTTTAAATTGGGACAATCACATTTTAGGAGTGATTGTGTTAATTTCTTTCCTAAGGTAGAATTAAAGACTAATGCACCCTAGTAATTAGGATCAGACTATTGCAGAGCAAAGCAGAATCATACCATGCCTTTGCCACTATTTGTTTCCCAGAAAAACAAGAAGTATTACAAAGGTAAAAAAGAAGTTCTAAAAAGGTAAATCAGAAGAATATCTATCCTAGTTTCCTTTCTGTTGCAGTAATAAAATTTCCCTATTATCTTTGGGGAAAAGTAATTTATTTGTGTTATAGATACTGGCTATTATTGATGGGGAGTGTAGAAGGAAGCAGCGGGGCTGCGTCCTGCCACCCGGCGGCCGGCTAGCTTTACACCCGAAATAATTACACGGAAACTGTATTCTTTTAAACACTGCCTGGCCCATTATCTGTAGCCTCTTATTGGTTAATTCTCACATCTTCCTTTAACCCATATTTAGTAATCCGTGTAGCACCACGAGGTGTGGTGTACCAGGAGAGATCTTAACCTGCATCCATCTCGGAGAGGAGAATCATGGCGACTCACTATGGCGAATGCCTGAAGCGTCTCCCCTCTCTTTTCCAGAATTCTGTTCTGTCTACTCCACCTACCTAATTTTCTGTCTCTTAAAGGGCCAAGGCAGTATCTTTATTAAAAATGAAAGTAACACATAGACACTCCTCCATCAGGGGAGTAAGCCAGGAACTCAAGCATCTAGTCACATTACATCTACAGTCAATAGGGAAGAGAGAATATATGCATGAGTTCTTGCTATTTTGCTTATTTCTTAAGCTCACTTAGGTTTGTTCACTCTTACAGAATTTAGAGCCCAGTCTATGGAATGATGCTATCCACAGTTAGCTTGATCAATTGAAAATCAAGATGTCCACAGGTCAATCTGACCTAGACCGCCCCACAACTGAGTCAAGACAATCCAAACACCCACAGTCCGATCTGACCTAGAATATCCCACAACTGAGATTCCTTCTTCTGTGGTTCTAGGTGGCATCAAGTGGACAGTTAAAACTAACCATCACTTCATTCAGCTCTAGGATGCCATCTGATACAGGATGGTGCAAGCCCTGTGCATGCTGCTTCTGACTCTGTGAGTTAATGTGCATCTTAATCTTGCTGATTTAGAAGGTTGCACATGCCCAAATCCCTAAACCAGAATTTATCTCTAATGGATAACCACTTGAAAATGAAAATCTAATTTTCTTCAAGGGAATCTCACTGAGGATTCAAACTACTCTTAAGTTTAGGCTGCAAGTCCAACAGTAGATGACCAGCAGAAAACTAACTCAGAAGTCTCTTTTAAGTGTTATTGTATCATAACGTGTAAGAGATTCCACCCCTTTTTATTATTTATATATCTTTTTATCCTAAAGGTCCTCTGGATCTGTATTATGGCTTCCAATTTCATGATTTTATGAGGTTCCTAATTGTGCAGTGTGGGTCTTTGCATCTCTGTCTCTTTCTTGTTCGATTTTTGGGGGACTCTTTTAACTCTGTTCTTTTTTCCTTCCCTATTCTGGTTAGTTTTTAAAATATTTTCTTGTAATATTATATTATATTATAGCATATCATTATATTATTCTCCCTAAGAAGTGTGTTCATTTTCTAAGAGACAGAGAGTGGGTAGATCCAGATGTGAGGGGAGTTGGGGAGTAACTGGAATGAACAGAGGGAGGTGAAACCATAATTAGAATATATTACGTGAGGAAGAAAAACTATTTTTAATAAAAGGAAAGAAGAAAACTAATACAAAACAAATCCATACCTAACAATAATAACCCAGTCGAATGTCTAACTAGGGAGTGCCAAACACTTTATTGCTAGTGTCCCTAAAAGATAACTACATAAAAATGGGTTGAATAAAATATTTGTTGAAATTATTAATAACAATGATTTGCTAGGTGAGTTAAATGGTAAAAAAAAAGGATGAAATCTTCTGAATAAAATTTGCAGTCATCCAGTGAAATTTCTGATGCATTTCAGATTCAGTATTTTGGAAGGAAATTGATCTGTCTGCACACCTACTGTTTACCAGCTGCTTTACATAAGTCCTTTCAATTAATGTGCACAGCAGCCCTTTAGAGTATAAATTATTCATATGTGACTTGTGAGAAAATAGGTTTAGCGTTGCTAAGATCTTGTACAAGTTCATAAGACAGGAGGTGGTACATGTGGGACCTCAATTTCTCTGATTCTAAAGTCATTCCTCTTCTCTCTCTCTCTGTCCTGAAGTTCCTAAGCCTACCCATGTGTTATTGTGGTCCATGTGCCTCACTTGAGAGAATAAAAGGTTTCAGAACAATGCAATGTCTTCTTAGAAACACCCTACATGGGTCTGTGTGTCTTTTCCTTCAGCTAAAAATAGGCCAAGAGGACAGGGTGTGGTGTACATGCTTTTAATCCCAGAACTCACAAAGCAAAGGCAGGTAGATTGCTGTGGGTCTACATGGTGGGGTACAGGCCAGCCAGGGGTACTCAGTGAGACTCCGTCTCAAGATAACTGACTAAATAAAATGAAACAAAACAGAGAATAGTCCAGGAGTGTAAACACATGTATTTGTGCATTTAATATAAGCATTTTGATTGCATCATGTTAATGTTTAAATTTAAGAAAACCTATTTTAGAGGTGCTAGTGGAAACACAACTCCATAGAAGCCAGGGGCCATGATCTCCCTTGCAAACTCGAGTCAAACAAAATCAGTTGTCTTTAAAAATATTAGCTTCCAAATTAGTTTCCCTTATGGCAAACCCATGCATTCTTAGATTTGCTGACCCATTCCCTCCCCTCTTCTTCGCTTCTCCTTACCCCTAACTCACTTGCACACCTCACATGTTCCATTACCCTTTCCAGCCCTCTCCACTAAAGCCACCCCCCTGTATAATGGGCTTTATTCTGCATCCATGGCATCTAAATATACTCACCCCACATACACAAATATGTATAGAAATTAGAAGCTGAAACTCAAGCATCTTTACAGTTACTTTCAAATTCGCAGTGCTAGAAAATTGGAGCTGAAACACTCAGATAACAGAGGCTGGGTGCTCTTGACTTCGCTGGAACTCTACCTGACCTCTCTGGAGCTCTCCCTGGCTCCCTTTTCTGTGGCACTCTGCTGCTGAGTTTGTTTCCAATTTGGCACAAGCTTGAATCACCTAAAGAAAACGACGTTCAGTTGAGAGACTGCTTCCATCAGATTGGTCCATGGCATGTCAGTGGGGTATTTTCTTGATTGCTAATTGGTGGAAAACACCCGCTCCTGTGGTGTAACGGTTAATACTCTGGACTCTAAATCCAGCGATCTGAGTTCGTAGCTCGATGGAACCCGTTCCTTGAGAAAGAGACCTGGTCAGTCATCCTCATCAACTCAGACCATGAAACCCAATATAAACAGTCTGCGCATGCCTGCTTCAGTATTGCCAGGGGGCATGTTTCACTTCTTCTCAGTTGATGGAGAGAGGATCGGGCCGCAGAGAGGATTCCATGCCTCGATAAGCGGCTCTTGAGTATATAAGAAGGTAGTTGGATGTTAGTTTGAGAAAAAAGCCAGTAAGTAATATTCCCTCATGATCTTTCTACTTTGGCATCCCTCAGAGTTGGAGTGTGGTATGGAAGTGGAAGCCAAATCAATTCTTTCCTTCCTCAATTGGTTTTGGTCAGCATTTTTCAGCAAACAGCAACAGAAAGCAAAGTGCGCAGACGCCCTGATCTTCGCTCTAGGTGAACGTGGAACTTTTATGATTGTCGTTTGGTGCCACCTTATGAATTACTCTGGCACTTGTAGCCTTCCCCTTGTTCTCCAGGTTTCAGAGCATTTCTAAACTGCTATTATTTCTAAACTGAGAAACGCTGATGGTAAAAAGACCTCGGAACTGAAAAAGAGGTCAGTGTTGATTTAAGAAGATTCTCTTCTCACTTTATTTCTATAGTAAGTAATTTTTTGTTGTTTCTTTTTTTCAAGACAAGGTTTTTCTGTAGCTTTGGTGGCTGTCCTGGAACTAGCTCTTGTAGACCAGAGCTACAAGCTCTGTGGCCTCCAGCTCACAGAGATCCACCTGCCTCTGCCTCCCAAGTGCTGGGATTAATGGCGTGGGTCACCATCACCCGGCTGGCAGTAATTTTTTTTTTAATTTGCAGTATGAACATACATATTTACATTGTTTTGTGTGATGCTCAGTGCATGCTAGGCACTGAAAAATATTCAAGTGCAGGTAAATAGCTATCTCCTCAGACATTCTTCATTTCTCTTGGTGAAAAACTTCAGTGTACTTTCTTCTAACTTTAGTGAAATATACTTGATATTATCTATATTCACTAGTTAAGTGACTATAACTAGTGTACGGGACTTTCTTTCTTCTCATAGAATCCCTCATTTTAATATGAGAAGTAGAAACACAATCATTATAATCGCTACCAGAATCTATACTTCAGCTTGAGTGCCTGCCATATGTTAAAACAAGTGGGTATTTTGTTCTTTAGTATACTAAAAGATAGGCTATTAATTCCATAATCAATTGATCACTGATCTTTGAAAATAATACATTTCACGTTTGTATGTAATATTAGTTTTAAGTTCTTGCACTGTTTAGTTTTAGCTGTCAACTTGGTAAAAAAAAATAAAATCATCTTGGACAACAATCTCAGTTGAGGGAATTAGCTATATCAGTTTAGCTTAGGGGAAGTTTGGGGGTATTTTCTTGGTGGTTAATTGGTATGAGAAGATTCAGCCCACTATTGGCAGCACTGTTCCTGGGCTGGGTTCCTGAACAGTATAACACAGGAGAAAGACAGCTGAACACAAGTAAGGCTACAGGCAATGGTTGTTGGTCCTCACTCAGTCCTTGACTTTGAATGTGACACGACTAGCTTGACTCCTTCCTTGAAATGATGGTATTTAATGTGGAATTTTAAGTTAAATACTCTTAATACTCTTCCTATTTCCAATGGCCCTTTCTCATGATATTTGATTCCATCAAACAGAAAAGGAAACTATGATAATCTACAACCACAGAGATAAATAGTGGCAGCACTATAAGTTATATTATGACATAGTTTACTGGAGATGTAATAAAAATCGTTGGGTGCAAAACTAATGGGTTAGAAACCCCAATTATTTTTTGAGCAAAATTGTTTTTATGGCAGACATAACCAAAAAGAATAGATCTAGAGTATCTTTAGTTATAACTCATATTGGCAATTTCAGGGAATCAAAGTAGTCCATTCATTCCTTTCTTTCAGCTTCCCCCTGCTACTCTCTGCCCTACTCCCTCTGTGTTGATTTCTTCCCTCTGTGGGATTCCCATGATAAATGACCATTTTTACTCTTCCTCACAGTCCCCTCATTTTCCCACCATTCTGTGCTGTCAAGCCCAGCATTTGATTCAATCCCAGTACTTGAAAAGCTGAGAAAGAAGGGAAATTTTCAGCTGGACTGCAAAGGGAGAGTTTGTGTTATAAAAGCAGAGTACAAAACAAACTAAGAAAAGCAGGGATTTGTATTTCAACCAAAAGCGTTTGTTTTGACCAGGGAACATGGCCAGCTGGAATGCCTTGATCAAAATAGGTATGTCACTAATGCTCAAAGCAACTGCCCTGGGAAGGGATTTCATTATTTTGGTTTGCTTTATAGTCACAGGACCAGGAAGCTGGGCTCCTGTGGTCATCTCAGCCTTGGTTAAAGACCATCTCTTGGAAAAGAGTCATGTATCTCATTCAACATAAGAAGGGACACAAGAAAGAAAGGACAAATAGACCTACAGTAGTTTTTATGCAGAGGCTGGGAGATATCTCAGGAGGAGGTAGCAGCTCAGAGAGAGCATTTGTTGCACAAATAAGAGGATCTGCATTCAAATTCCCGGCACTCACATAAAAAGTCAGGCATGGCTACACAAGATGGCTGGGACTTGTTGGCTATCAATCGAGCTACAGGGACATTAAGAGAAGCTGTTTAAAAACAAATAGAAGATGACAGAGCATGACACTTGATTCTGTCTCTCATCTTCACATGTTTGCAAGTGTGCACATTCATTTCACATACATAAACACACAAGAAAGGGACAGAGATAGAAACACAGAGACACAGAGAGAGACACACTCAGAGAATGTTCACACTAGCTTTCAAACTAGAGCTTGAGATTTGACAGGCCAGTGTAGAACCATTCCTATTCAAACTGGAGCATGATTAAGTTTTATTGCTTTTGTATTGCACCCTAAATGCCTGCCTGTACTGAGATGATAGTCTAAAGCTCACAGAGAATTGAAATATAAGACAGACCAGGGGTCAATGCTAAAGCTGAGCCACCTACCCACTCCTTTGTCCTTCTTTTGAAAAAATTGTATTTTTTTTTTAATTTCTCCCTCCTCCAAGCTTGAATACTAACCTCTTCAGTTTGGGAGACAGACAGGTCATTATAGAATCAGCATTCTGACTTTGCTTGCCTTGTTTCCTGTTTACCATTCTTTTAAAAAGACACGGAGGAGAGGGAGCTATGGGAAGTGCTGCATCAGAACAATGGGAACAATCGCTCTATGTGCTGGAGAGAAAGAGCCCTGAAAGAATTCAGAACCAGACAATGATGACATTGATGACAATGAAGACAATCTCAAATGCTTCTCAACAGGAAACTGGTCATTGTTTGAGATCAAATGAGAACATGCACTGTTGTCTGGGAGATTAAGCAGGCCATACCAAATACATCATATGTCAGGGGGATAAAAGATCAATTATCATTGATGCTGAAAGGGACCTGAGGTTGCTTGGAGAGGAAAGGCAGAAACAGGGGTGAAGAATAAAAAGGAGGATGAGCTGGTCAGTACTGTTGGTCCAAAAAGATGTCCAGAAGCATCGTTTCACTTTTAGTCGTATAGGCACACGAGCCTTTAGACAGAAGTGTTCAGATAAGAGAAACAAGGAAACAGGAATCAGAGCTCTCACTTGGCATTGCTGGCTTCCAGCAAGGATATCCGCAGAACTACTGTTTTAGGGTTGGTTATGGACTTTACCAGACCAGTTCCTATCTCTGCTTCTCATCAGTTTTGTCCCAGAAGTAAAACAGACCATAAAACCAGCATCTACTTTTAACACATTTTATAGTGAGGACTATCAAAAATTGAAGGTCTTTTTTACCCTTTGACTTTTATCATAATAACTAGAAAAATTAAAGAGTTAAAGTTACATCTAAATTAGCATTAATCTGTAATCTTACTGCAACATGAAACCCAATTTCCCCCATTTCTTGTCTTTTTCTTTTACAGAGTATATGGACCCAAGAGAATGACAAATAGGTCATGAATAAAACTACTTAGTACTTCCTGATTGGGATTAATTTTTATACTGGACATCAATAGTCTATGTGGCTCTGTGGACTGAGCTGAATGTTCAGCTTCTATTTCTGGTCCTCTGATGGGCTGGTGGGGTGACCTTTGGATGTTTAATGAGTTACCATGGAGACAAGAGTATGGTAAAGATTGATGGTAACAACTCTTTGTATGAATGACTAGTAACTCCTTGGAGAGAGTGGTATGCCATTTCCTGGCTCATATTTAATGGCTTTATATTATTAAATAACCTGAAAGAGAAAAGTCTACCTCTGGCAATGACAGAGGAGATTCATTCTGTCAATGGTTTCCTGTGCTGTCAACACCTATAGACGTTATTGTAAGATGATGTTTACAAAGTAGCTATTTGAAAGCGGTAGAGCTGTAGCAAATACTTTCAGAGTAATCTCCTAAGGAGAAGGAAAATATATTTAGCTGATCCCAGTCTTCTAACACCTTTGTATTTAAGATGCTTGCCAAGTTTTATAAGATGCAGGATGCCAGGTGGCAGATTATAAGCTAAAAATACAAGTACAGTTTTTGTGATCGCATGTCGCTAGAGGGAAAAATAGATTTCTGTGCCAACAACAAAAACAAAATGACAGGATTTGATTAACAGCATAGACTTTTGTTTGTCTATTTTGCCTGCCAAATTAGAAGAAAATTCCTCTCCAAAGAAAGATAATACTATATGAAATCATTTCAAGTTTATAAACATGTCTTCAATTCCATAAAAGTTACTTAAACATACAAGCAAGCCAAACTAGATGGCTCAACACCAAGAGACAGAAAACTGATTAAAAACACATATGACCTAGATGTTGACTTCTTAGCAGTGTAAGATTTTGAGTGATGTTATAATTTCCAAACAAGTGTTTTATTTGAAGCATGATTTGAAAGCATTTTCTATAAACCAGTGGCCCTTCTACTCTTTTATTAGTCCTTTTGAAACAACAAAAGTGTTTGATGCTTCATGGGGCCCAATTGACGAATTTATTCTTTAATGAATTATGCATTTGATGAATTAAAAAATGTTCCCCAGCCAGGCGGTGGTGGCGCACGCCTTTAATCCCAGCACTTGGGAGGCAGAGGCAGGCGGATCTCTGAGTTCGAGGCCAGCCTGGTCTTCAAGAACTAATTCCAGGAGAGACTCCAAAGCCACAGAGAAACCCTGTCTCGAAAAATTAAAAAAAAAAATCTTCCCCATTCAAGAAAATGTTTTAAATATATTTTCTCTCAAATGTTTTATAGTTTCTAATTTGGTATAAAGGTGTCTGAAGAGGCAACTCAATGGTTAAGACCATTGATGTCTCTTCCAGGAGATCCAGGTTTGACTTCTGGAACCCACATTGTAGCTAACAATCATCTGTAACTACAGTTTTAGAGGAGCTGGCACCCTTTTTTAGCCTCCTTAAGCACAAGACAGGCAAGTGTTGCACAGACAAACAGACAAAACACCCATATATGTGTATGTATATATACATATATATTAGTTAAAATTAAAAATAATTCAGTTACAAATATAATAATAAAATATAAACATGTGGTTTGTTATGAGTAATTTCATGTGTGATACACTGCACAGTTTAAAGGAATTAAATTAGAGAAAATCTCTGAAGCTATTACATCATAAATTAAGATACAGAATATATATAAAGAACTAAAATATCAAACCATCAAGAAAAAATAATTATATTAATAATTGGGGGACAGAACTAAATATCATTTCTTAAAAGAAATATAAATGACCTATAAGTACAAGAAAAATATTCAGCATCTTTAACCCTGAGGGAAATACAAATGAAAGCTTTGTGGAGATTTTTTTCTTACATAAGTCAAAGGGCTATCATCATGAAAACAAGCAAACATACAAACAGACCACAGACAGACAAACAGAGAAAATCAATGGTGAGAAAGATGTGAGAAAAGAAAGCATAAATGGTGGAGATGTGTGTGTGTGTGTGTGTGTGTGTGTGTGTAATCCAGATTTACTAAACTCCGCAATATACCTAAACCTTCAAAATCAGGATACAGTGCAGCATACAGTGCAGATACCAGACACCCATGTTTAGTGTAGCACAATTCACTAAATCTAAGTTTTGGAATCAGCCTAGATGACTATCAGCAGATTGATGATCAAAATGTCTACAGACACATAGGATATTACATACACACAGATACAAATAAAATCATGTATTTTGCAAGAAAAATCTATGGAACCTATGGTCATTTTGTTATGCAAAGTAAGCCAGGCTTGGAAATACATGACATGTATTTCATCTTTCCTGATGCATCCAGAATTTTAAGAAACAACTCAGTAGTAGAAAGGGGATTTTTTGGGATGAAGGAGGCAGCTAGGAGTAGCAAGCACTGGGTACAAGAATGGTAGTAAGGTCTAAATAGTCAAACTACATACTACACATGTATAAAAAATGTCCCAAAGAAACTAATTATTATACAAAACCCATATCTACCAAAAATATGCAGAGGATTCATCCTGGTTCTACAACCATTATTGAACAAATGGAGTCTTGGAAAAAGTTTTCTAGCACATAATTTATTCTTATTAACTTATCAAACAGAACAAATCCATTGTTATAAAAGTCAGGAGTGTTGTGTAGGTGGTAGGAAAGGAATTGATCAGTGATAAACAGAGGAAATGATGGAGGATTTAATGATGCCTATAGTATCTTGGAGAGTTGGCTCAGTGCTTAAAGCACTTGTTGCTCTTGCAACGGATACAGGTTCAGTTTCCAGTGGCCACAAAGAAGCTCATAACTGTTGAGTCCTCAATATGTCCATGCAGGCAAACACTCATACACATAAAATATAAAGTAATTCCTTAAAAAATAATGCAGATAACCCAACTTAGATCTCAGTTGTGGTGGGAATTTTAATATTAATATATACATGTAAATTTCATTTAGTTGTATATTTATGATTCACACACTTATTAAATGTGTGCTGTGCTTAAAATGAATGTTTACTTTCAAATATGAGATTTACTTTCAAATTTTTATACTGGCATAATACTGATTAATCTGAAATATTAGAATATTGAATATGTTATAAAACAGGGCAATTTTAGTTATTTATCAGTATTGCATAATTTTATTAAACTTTATCTTAGCTTCAGACACATTTCTCCACATTGTCAAGGTCATATTTCTTTGTGCATGCTGCATTTTGTCTTCTGATTAAAGAAAACAGAAAACAATTTGGAAGGGAGAGGCAGCAGTCTCAGAAAACAGTCAACAAGTACTAGTACATTCCAATTAGTATTAATGAACTTCAAATACTAACTTCCCAGGCCTGCCAGCTTCGTTTTATCAAAAGCTTTAAAATAAAACCATCTCAGTGCTTATCACCAGAACTTATCACCACCATGAGAAATGGCTGAGGGTTTGACAGATGAATACACATTTCATCCTCTCCCCTAGGGACAAAACTCAGTTGCCATTGGGACCAACTGAAATAAGAATGAGGTGAGTGGGTTTGGTAATACGGCAGAAAATCACTAAACACAAAATAAATGGAGCCAGCACAGTGTGGTGATGAATAGCGTCTGACACCAGGGACTGATGACTTGGAATTCATTCTGCTCCATTAATCTTTTGGTGCTTAAATATTGATAATTAATTCAAAAGTTTATAAAACACTAGGTAGTAAAACCATCCAAATGAGTGTGTTTGTGAGGCAGAGCATGAGACTATCGATCCTCTTCTCTAGCCGAGAACAATTTTTAAATTGTAGGCTGGAAAGTATTCATGGTGGGACAGTGTGATGATTAGCAGACAAAGGCACTTTCTGCCAAGCCTTACTATCTGAGTTCAGTCCCCCACCAGGCAGCCATGGGCTGGATGAAAACTGACTCCTAGTAGATCTTTTGATCTCTATCTCAATGTGTGCAGTCCGACAGACAGGAAGAAACACACACACACACACACACACACACTTACCTGCACATACACCTGTGTGCAGATAGAGGATAGATAGAAAGGCAGATAAATAGGTATAATAAATAAATTTTAGGCTATTTCTCTTCTAAATATTAGGCATTGTTTTTGTTATGCATATATGGGCACATTATGCTGTTAGCTTTTTTATGCTAAGGTTCTATCCAATTTGGTGTTTATTTCTTTTTGTTTGTGAGCCTATATATATTTTGTGTACATAAGTGTGTACAGGTGTGCCTGTTTGCTCATGTTTCTGGAGGTCACAGGTTGATATTGGGTGCTATTCCTCAAACACTCTTTTCCTTATTTTCTAAGACTGAATTCCTCACTAACCCTGGACTTCACCATTTTGGGTAGGCTACCTGGCCATTAACTCCCAGGGATCTGTCTGTCTGTGCCTCGCCAGCACTGGGACTACAAGCATAGACTACTACAACCGGATGTTTTAAGTGAGATGGCAATTTCTTATTTTATTTTTAATTGTAATTGTGTGTCTGTGTATGGGGTGTGCACATAAGAGTGCTGTCCAAAAGGCATCAAATCTCCTGGAACTGGAGCTACAGATAGTTGTGAACTACCTGATATGGTTATGGAATGTAAACTCAGGTCTCCAGCAAGAGTAGAAAGATCTCTTGACTGCTGAATCATCTCTGCAGACCCAACTCCTGAATTTTCGATTTTTATCATAAACATACTTACAAATTTATTTAAGGAAAGATATAAAACTATTCTCTAATACACATGTGTTAAAGAAGTACTTACACATGCAAAAAGTTCAGAGCTTGAAATGGCTATGGAACATATAATGCGTGCCTGTGTGTACATTACATTAAGTTATCATTAAATTATTTTTCTTATTTGTGTTTTATGTGTATGAGTGTTTTGTCTACTTGTATGTTTATGAGCCATGTGTATGCCTTGTCTGAAGAGGCCGGAAGAGGACATTGGATACCCTGGGGCTTGCTAGCTGTTATGAGCTGTTTTATTTGTGGTGGAAATCAAACTTAGGTCTTTTGCAAGAGTAGCCAGTGCTCTTACACATTGAGATCTCTCTCCCAGCACTGTTATATTTTTCTGATGTTATACCTATAAGAGGAGGAGAAAGTAAATTGACTACATAAGACTGCACTATTTATATGAGGTAGGGTTGAATTTTAACACAGGTTTGCCTCTCCCTTAAACCTTTGCGTTATTCCTGTATATTCTTCACATTGGGAATGAAATAATAGACGAAAGTGATTTACAGAATGTAAGGCCCATTCAGGGCCCTGGAGACCTCAATTACATTGAATAGTCCTTTAATTAACCTGCAATGTACATTGTGCTCAATGACTTTTATAGCCAGTCACTTTCAAATCCAGGCCAATGGTCCATTGTGTAGAAGGATTCTAAATCATCTTATAAAAATGTGTCACGGGAAGGCTAAGAGAGTATTCAGCAATCTGGGCAAAATCCTACACATAACTTTAGAAGTAGCTAGGGATGCTAAATATTTATATTTTTGTTTGCTCGAAGTTATTTTCCATGTAGATATAGTAGGAAATGCTGAGCTAGAGCAGATTTGACATTTGTAAGAAGTGGTGCTTTAGAGAGCTGTGTCAATGAGAGCAGCTTTCTCAGTTTTTCAAGCCTGGATGATGGGACCCGGCAGCTTCTGTTTACAGCGGTGTCCTCTGCAATGGGACTGCATTCATTATAACCTGATTTCTGTCAGGAACAAACTGTCTTCCATCGTATTTTCCCCATGCCTATTCATAAACGACAGGAGAAAAACAGTGGAAAATTTTAAAGGAACACAGAACAGAGTGTGTTAGGCAAACTCCACTACCAGTTTTAGCTAAATGTCAACATGGAAACCAAACCACAGAAAGAGTGAGCTAGAAAGTTATTAATCTTCCATCATTTTATGGACACAAACTGCTTGTGGTCAGAAGCACATCTGATGTTACACATTTTGGCCTACAGTGCGTGTGGTTGATTGGAGTGGAAGGCAACTAATGTGCATTGTAGCTTTGATCCCATCATTCTGAGTAAGAGCTAAATAGTTTTGACTTTGAAAATAGAGCAGGATTAATAGATTCTCCATCTTGTTAGCTCTTGATGAATCTGAATTCCTACCTCCCATCATCCATGTACTGGTCGAGTTGGTCATGCTCACAGTTTGGCTCCATCTGCCCTCTCTGTTTCTCTCTTGTTCTCTCTTTCTGTATATCTACACGCCACTCACATTTTTTATGTCCTTAACTACTTTTGGTATTGCACACAGTTATAATGCTTGTGACCAGTGAGTGTGGTTAGATAGAGTCAAAACTTTTAGATGTAGAAGTGGATTTGAGAAGATTTTAGGGAATTTCACTGACCAAAAACTGATGGCAGTCAGTGGACAGAGAGCATGCTCTAATTCATTGAATATTAGAAAGTGCTTGGGAAATTTGGACATCCACAACAGCCTTATGTCTATTTAGAGTAATTTCATGTAACCAAAACAGTGGAACTAGATAATCAGAAATCTAGAAACTTAACCCAGGATTTTTAGTTGCCCTTTCGGACTATAAATAAAAGAGATGGAACAGCTGAGTCATAGTAGGTTCTATGACTGCCAATTTTCTAGAAATAAGTCAACAAATTGCTTATATATTTCATAATATAGGTAGATAGGTAAAATATAAATAGATAATAAAAGATAATATGTAGATGATAGAGAAATTATAGCTTCAGAGATAATAGAAGACAGATAAGTGATAGGTATACAAAAATGATTTATAGTTGATAAATGGCAACCAGATGGTAGATGAGAGATAGGTAGGTGATTGATAGTTAGATAATAATGATAGATGATAGGTGACAGATACAGGATCAATAATATACTAATGATAGCTAAAGTGACAATAAAAGATGAATGGATGGCTATATATCTGGACAGATAAATACAGTAGATGATAATCCTAGGTAGGCTTTTATTGCTGTGATAAAACACTTGAGAAGGAAAGGGTTAATGTCATCTTATAACTTTTAGGTGGCATTCCATCACTGAGAAAAGTCGGGGGAGCAACTCGAGGCAGGAGTCCATGCAGAAGTCATGGAGGAATTCTGCTTACTGGCTAATTCCTATGGTTTGCTCATTCTGCTTTCCTATACAATTTAAGACCACCTAGCCAGGCAGTGGTGGCACACGCCTTTAATCCCAGCACTCGGGAGGCAGAGGCAGGCAGATCTCTGTGAGTTCGAGGCCAGACTGGTCTACAGAGCTAGTTCCAGGACAGGCTCCAAAGCCACAGAGAAACCCTGTCTCGAAAACCAAAAAAAAAAAAAAAAGACCACCTGCCTCCTGTTGGCAGAGCTCACAGTGACATGGCTTTCCCACATCAAACATCAATTATGAAAATGATCAACAGATTTTCATTTAGGTCAATCTTAGGGAGACATTTTCTCAGTTTTGACTCTAGCTTGTGTCAAATTGATATAAAAAAGATCACACAGCAATAGATTATAGATAGATGACAGACAGATTAATGATACAGATGTTGATAGATATTTATATATATATATATATTTATATATATATATACTTTACACACATATATATTTTATATATACATATATAAAGTCCTTTAAATTTCACAAGGTTTTTGTGTTTTGAGTGGAAAAATAATGAAAATTCTAACTCTACACCATTAAGAAGCAATGGCACCTTATTGGACATTTAGGATTAGTGCTTACATTTCTGTTTTTCC
This sequence comes from Arvicola amphibius, assembly GCF_903992535.2. Classification (NCBI taxonomy): domain Eukaryota; kingdom Metazoa; phylum Chordata; class Mammalia; order Rodentia; family Cricetidae; genus Arvicola; species Arvicola amphibius. The sequence goes on along the minus strand of NC_052058.2, from coordinate 97,621,128 downwards.
CCTTTAGTCTCATGGTTCTCAGCCAATCCTACAATACTCTGAAATGACCCCATTGTGGTGAGGTTCTTCTCTGGGCTCTTTATTTCTGGGAGTATGGTATTCCCATTAAATACTTGAAGACAGGCACAAGTCCTTTAATTCGCTGAAGCACAGACTGAAACCTGGATTCTGTTATGTGCAGACATGTTATGTGCAGACATGCAGAGCTTTTTACATCTGCCTCTCCTCAGATGCTACAGGTCTCCATGATCTGATCAGAAGGTGAATTTATCTATCGTGCTTTAAATTGAAAACTGCCCATGACACAACCATAGGAACCATGTTGTTAGCATACTCTCTCCCTGTGACTCAAACTGATATTAGAGCAAAATAAAAATTTCAAGGAAAGTCTATCTTAATAGGAAGAGGAAAAATTATCTTTTTCACTTGGCTGTTTCTACTTCTAAATATCAGTAAGTCTACAATATGAATTAGAGTAAATCAAAATACAGGTTTTCCCCCTGTGCAAAATGGGGAAATATTTTCCAATAAGGGAGAAATTTATACAGGTCTGGTGACCAAATGCTGTCTCTAAATTGAGTTGATATTAGAGTACAATTATGATTAGCCACAGTTAAAAGAATTCCAGCACCTTTTGCACAATCTGTTCTATTGTTGAGACAATATGATCATGTTGCGTACATACAAAGTCATGCTGACTGGTTACAGGGAAAACTGTATTTAATATTTAGCAGGACATTGGTCCCAAATGCTAAGAAGGAGGAGTGCAATGAATTCCCCAGGCACCACACAGCAGGCTCCTTTTCTCCTTTGTCAACGGTTAGCATTTCTCCTCCTCCTCCTCTCTTCTTCCTCCTCCTCCTCTTCCTCCTCCTTCTCCTTCTTCTTCTTCCTCCTCCTCCTCCTCCTCCTTCTTCTTCTTCCTCCTCCTCCTCCTCTTCCTCCTCCTCTTCCTCCTCCTCCTCCTCCTCCTCCTTCTTCTTCGTCTTCCTCCTCCTTCTCCTCCTCCTCCTCCTCCTTCTCCTTCTTCCTCCTCCTCCTCCTTCTTCCTCCTCCTCCGTCTTCTTCTTCCTCCTCCTCCTCCTTCTTCCTCCTCCTCTTCTTCCTCCTCCTTCTTCTTCTTCCTCCTCCTCCTCCTCCTTCTTCCTCTTCTTCTCCTCCTCCTTCTTCTTCTTCCTCCTCCTTCTCCTCCTACTCATCCTCTTCTTCTTCCTACTTCTTAATCTTAATTTAAATACTAAATACAATTACATAATTATTCTGTTCCAGTAGGCTCAGACCAAAGCTGAATACATATTTTATTATATTTCAATGCAGTTTTCCAAAATTTTTCCTGAGACTATTCTCTGCCATTGCAAAGGTAATAAAATCAGATATAGCTCAAGCCAGAAAAGTTGTGCTATGAATTTCTAATGTCAATTCAGCATACATTACACACAGGAGTATACAACCTGTAGTTGCATGGATTCAGGGATACTAAGAAAGAGACATCTCAACACAAATCTGTCAACTTTCTTAAAATATAATGATTTTTTTCTGCAAATTGGTGATAATTTGATTCTACAGTTCACTCATGTGGCTGTTGCAGGTAAGAACACTGTGTGATGGTCTCAAAAAATTGAACAGCCCAGTCCAGCATTTTTCTTTCTCTTGTAAGAGAAAGTCAGTCAGTTCAAAATTAACTCATTTTGCTTCTGTTTATTTTTACATGATTACTGGGGCTCTTGCCCTGGAGAAAAATTGAGGATCAAACATAGGAATTACTGTATCTCTCTGTCTGCCTGTCTTTCTCTCTATCTTTTTATGAGTAGTTTTATTTTTATTTATTTTTTTTTGGTTTTTTTTTTTGTTGTTGTTGTTGTTTTTTGTTTTTCGAGACAGGGTTTCCCTGTAGTTTCTGGAGCCTGTCCTGGAGCTAGCTCTTGTAGACCAGGCTGGCCTCAAACTCAGAGATCTGCCTGCCTCTGCCTCCCGAGTGCTGGGATTAAAGGCGTGCGCCACCACCGCCCGGGTAAAAAAAGTAAATAAAGTGCATTATGAGGCAGCACTATTATAAGGACAAGATGAGGAGCTATTTCTATCTAAGACTGACTTGCTATTTTTTTTCTTCTACCTCCTGGCAGGTGGATTTTAAAATCTCATTCCCAAAAGGCATCTTTATTTACAGATGATTATAGCTCTTAAGAACTGTCAAAATAATGAATTGAGAAGCAAGAAAACCACCCAGATGACAATGGAGGAGAATAAGGATGTGCTAAGAGAGACAGAAGAAGAAGAGAGAGAAAAATCAAGCAGAAAAATAAAAAGTCTAGTGTAAATGATGAGAATGAATGAAAAGGATGAAAGACAGGAAGGAGAGACAGACATCTAGGAAGAAGGAAGGCAGGAGAAAGGAAAATATAGCAGACAAGAAGGCAAGAAGGCAGAAGAAAATGAACCAATTATGGAAGCCAGTTCTCAGCTGTGTTCACACAAATTGAAATATTATAGTATTATTACTTTTGCTGTGGGAAAATTCCTGGATAAAAAGCAGCTTAAGGGACAAAATATTTGTTTTGGCTTAAAATTCCAAGTTATAGTCCTCCACTGTGTCAAAGTCAGAGATCTGGGTGGTCTGGAGTCCGGAGATTTCTTCCGCAGTCAAGAGCAGAGGGACACAAGTGAGCTCATGCTTGCTTCCTTGTTTCTGCGCAGCTTGGTTTTTCTACTACTGTACAGTTCAGTTCCCCATTCTCAGGCAACAATGACATCCACAGCAAGACGGGTCTTACATATCAGTTAATTTAACTAGGAAAATCCCTCATAGACTTATCCACAAATTGAGTCAGTGTGGACAATCCCTTATTGGGATGTTCTTCCCAGATGATTCCAGCTTGTGTCGTTAGCAAATAAAGCTAACCACCACAGTAGGAAAGGTAATTTTTGATCTGGATAGTATATTAAAAATTAACATACCACTTAGAATAGTTTTTTCTATTTCCATCCATTTGCATGAAAAATTCAAGATGTCATTGTTTTTTTATCGCTGAGTAGTATTTTAATATGTATATATTCCACACTTTCTTCATCCATTCTTCCACTGAAGGGCATCTAGGTTGTTTCCAGGTTCTGGCTATTACAAATAATGCTGCTATGAACATAGTTGAACAAATGCTTTTGTAGTATGATTGGGCATCTCTTGGGTAAATTCCCAAGAGTGGAATTGCTGGGTCCTGGGGTAGGTTGATCCCGAATTTCCTGAGAAACCTCCACACTGCTTTCCAAAGTGGTTGCACAAGTGTGCATTCCCACCAGCAATGGACGAGTGTACCCCTTACCCCACAACCTCTCCAGCAAAGGCTATCATTGGTGTTTTTGATTTTAGCCAATCTGACAGGTGTAAGATCTCTGTGTGAGCCTTGTCAGTTTGGTTGAGCACCTTCCTGGACCTGGGGGGAGTTGGGAGGAACTTGGACTTAACATAAGGTAGGGAACCCTGTTGGCTCTTTGGCCTGGAGAGGGAGGGAGTAGGGGTATGGGTGGAAGGGAGGGGAGGGAAGGGGGAAGAGGAGGGGAGGAGATGGAAATTTTTAAAATATTAAATAAAAAAATGGAAAAAATTAACATACCTTAGACCTCACACCACCAAGAATTTTTTGCTTACTGATTTATTATTTTTAATTATAGGACAGATACACAAAGCCTAACTAGAGGTGAAAGCAAATATAAGAAATTTTGTAAGAAAAAAATTATATATATATATATATATATATATATATATATATATATATATATACACACTGTAATTAAGACTAGAACTTATAATCTCTTTCATTGTTTCTTTAATTCATCCTATGGTCTTTTCTTTTTTGATGATGCATCCTAGGAATAAAAACCGTGTCATGTGGCTCCACCCTTTAATAGATATTTGTAAAATCAGTATCCCCTCATGTTGCAGTCCTTACTGCTCTTTGGCCTGGAGAGGGAGGGAGTGGGTGTGTGGGTGGATGGGAGGTGAAGGAAGTGGGAGGAGGGGAGGAGATAGAAATTTTTAATAATAAAATAAAATAAAATAAAGAAAATGAGTTATCAATAATGATTCATAATGTTTGGCAATTAATTCAGTCCAAAATGACTCAATGGGTTAGAACAAAATAGATTTTTTGAAGGTCAAAACAAACTTGTTAAACAAACAAATAAATGAAAAAATATCAGAACAAAATTCAGTGGGTCAGCAAGTCCTGCAGCTCCAAACAGGAAGCCAATGCCCTTAGCTCTTAAAACAAGGCATACACACATTTCTTAAAATTATAATTATTTGCCCTCTGTGTGTGTGTGTGTGTGTGTGTGTGTGTGTGTGTGTAGGTCAGAGGACAACTTGTGAAGATCATTTCTCCTCTTTTACCATGTGGGTTCTAGTGACAACATTCAGAAGTCAGGTCGGGTAGCAATTACCTTGACCCACTAAGCCATGTCACCTGCTCAAGAGAAGATGAATATTTGGGTATTCAAAATTCATAACTAGTTTAACAGTTTAACTTAACTGTTACAATCTGAAACCTAAGACCGTGTCCTCGGCTAATATCCCTGTCACTTCACAGGCCGTGTTAGTCACCTTTCTGTTGCTTTGACAAGAGAGCAGGGCAGAGGCGTCTTGCAGAGGAAAGTGTTTCTTTGGCTCTTTTGGTTTCAGAGGTTACAGTTCATGATGAGGAGTGGAGGCAGCAGGCTGTAGGCATGGTGGCTGGAGTAGAAGCTGAGAGCTCACATATCAAATCACATCCAGATAGCAGAAAGCAAACTTGGAATCTGTAGATCTTTGAAATGTTTACAGGGACATACTTCCCCCATCAAGGCCACATCTCCTAAATGTCCCAAATAGCTCCACTACCTGGGGACCATGTCTTCAAAATCTAAGCTATGGGGCAACATTTTTCAACACACCACACAAGCTAGCTTGATGCCTTGAAATTAGTGTAAATACTTCACATTCCTGATAAGGATTAAATGTGTTCCTTTTCCTAAAACTCTAATCATAAACCTGTAGATCGAGGGAGAGAGAAATGGAAAGAAGGGGAAAGAGGGAAGCAGGCTAGCCATACTATAGCAGTTGCTTCTTTCTTTCTCTGGTAAACTTCCCTGAGTATAAACAATACAGAGGAGATAAGAGGTAACTTAGCTTACACGTAAAGGTCATAATCCATCACTGGGCAAAAGCACGGTAGGAGGGCACAGCTGACTGATCACATTTCATTTGTATACATATGAAACAGAGACAGAGAACAGGAAGTATGACTAGGCCATAAACTTCAGCACCCCCATCTCCCACCTTCATTACCCCCACCCTCTACCCAGTGTTATACATTTGCCCAGTAAGGCTCCACCTGCTAAACTTTTCATAATCTCCCCAAACAGTGTCACTAACTGGGGATTAAGTGTTTACATACATGAGCTTATAGATTGTACTGTAAAGAACATTTCATATTCCAACCACAAAACATAGAAATAGACATAGATAAATTCATGTTTAAATGCAACTCCATCAAAATATCAATACTGGTCATCTTTTATAGCAGGGTGTGAACATGTCTTTTGATTTCTCATTCTGTACTGAGTAAAATTTTTATTGCATCTCTGACAATAAAAATGCATTATTTTCACCCAAACTTTATGAAATGTAACAAATGAGATTTCCGTGTTGTATCCTCTATTAATCTACAATTGGATACAGGATGACAGGATGATTTGTGGTGTGGTAGTCCCCTATTACAGGGAACATGTCTTTCTGTCTGGATGGAAGCTGAAATAACGGCCGGTTTCTCATCTCTCGGAGCTTCCATGTTGTGTGTTCCTGTATCAGGCTCCTCTCCTTCGAGGGCCTGTCACCGCGCATTGCGAACAGTTAACAACCTTATTCTGGCATTTCAGGGGAATGAATTGTAAATTTTCAATGATATTTTATGCCTTCTAGTCTAGCGGCACTTCCCTGGAGTGTAGGTGCTACAATTTTTAGCAGTTTTGCATGTCAAAGATTGCTAACTTCATATACCTGGACTGTTTGGGAAGCCTGTGGCTCCCTTTCTCCCGGCACCGTAAGGAGAAAACAAGTTTGAGCTGAACAGAAATTAAACAGTGGCAGTGGCAAGGTTTTCAGCTGGCTTGGTCCATGGCGAAGATGTGGCTGAGAAAGGATGGCTCTTTGACAATGAACTCGCTGCCAGAGGCATCTTATTTCTGGCTAGTGCTAAAAGAAAAGATGTTAATAGCTTTCTTTAGCCAAGAAGGCAGTGTTCTGAGAGAGCCTGGTGAGTCCCACAACTCTCATTTAATCCTGCTGAAATGAGAGAGCATGATTTGAAAACATGGTTAAGGTCACATTCATCACAGACGGCATGTAAGCACACAGAAGGAAAGATGGAAAGAGTGGTACTAAAGTAGGCTAAGGAACAAGTCAGATAAAAAGTGGTGTGATTCATCATACAGCTCAAATGGATGGAGCTAAGCAATGCTCGTAGACTGACAGAGCAGTGTGTGTGTGTGTGTGTGTGTGTGTGTGTGTATGTGTTGTGTATGCATGCACAAATGTGTTCATGCAGATGTATCTGTCTGTGACTGACTGGTGTGTGTGTGTGTGTGTGTGTGTGTGTGTGTGTGTGTGCGTGCGTGTGTGTGTGCATGTGAGTGCATGTATGTGTGTTGTATTTGCGTTCACAAATGTGTGTCTGTGAATGAGTGTAGGGTCTGGAAGAGGATGTGTGTTCTGCTTTATCATTCTTGATGTGGGAAGGTCTTCTATTTTAATAAAGAAACTGCCTTGGCCAGGCCTTAGGTGGGTGGAGTAGACAGAATAGGAGAAAGGAAGTGAGGTAGATGGCTCAGACAGTTGCCCTGCCTCTCCTCTCTGGGGCAGACTGCCATGCCTCTCCTAAGTGAGACAGATGCCATGCCTCTCCTCTCTGAGCTGAGAGCCAGGTGGCAGGAAGCCAGCCCACAGCTAATCACTACAGAATGGCACCCAATGTGGATAACTGAATCCACAGAAAGCCTGAGAAAGCTTGGGAAAGAATAGAGTAAAGCATGTTTTCTTGGTAACAGCAATTTCTCAGGTCTGCTCTGATTGCTAGAAGCTAGCAAGCACTCTCATCTAAGAGAGGCTTCCTGACTCAGCTTTAGCTGCAAAATCCTGCAGCTCATTAAGAGGTTCTGCCACAAAACACTTAAACTGTTGATGAAAAGCCAACTGCATGCTTTTCGGTTTTCAGCTGTAGCAGGAAAATAGTTGTGCTGTTTAAATTGCCGGCTTTCTGGGCCATCCTGCCAGGGCAAACTCTGACTCTTTCAAGCAGGCGGTCCTGACTATGGAGATTTTGGTTATTGTTTGACACTGTTGCAGCTTGTTTGCTGGTAGGGACCTTGAAACGCCATAGAGTTGTGGCAATAAAAATGGCTACAGTGGGTACCTCTGCAATGAGGTTGGGAAGCTAAGGAATGGGCTGGATCTAGCCGGCAAAGCCGCGGCTTGAATTCTACTCATATTGCTCAGTAATTTAAAGGCTCATATGGTCAGAAAAAGAGAGATGCAGTAAAGAGATATTCAAAAACAAAGAAAATCTCTAAATGATTTACACTGTGTTAAAAATATATGCATGCTAAAGGTTAAAGTTCTTGGGGTAAAAAAGGAAGAAAGAAAGTAGTTGGGTGTGGTAGTACACACCTTTAATACCAACACTTGGGAGGCAGAGGTAGATTGACCTCTGTGACTTCAAGGTATGGTAGCACACACCTTTAATCCCAATGCCTGGGAGGCAGAGACAGACAGATCTCTGTGAGTTCAAGGTGTTGTAGCACACACCTTTAATCCCAGCACTTGGGAAGCAGAGGCAGTGGATCTCTGTGAGTTCAAGGACAGCCTGGTCTAAAAAGTTATTCCAGGACAAAGATATACAGAGAACCTGTCTCAAAAAGTAAAAGTAAAAATACAAGAAATAGAGGTTAAAGTAAAGCCACATAAAGATGGAAAATACACAGAAAATCTTGATACTATATGCTATTATGCTCTCTTTGAATTGTTTGAATGCTGAGGAAGGAGCAACAGATGCTAAAAGATATTCGTTTATAAATGCTGCTGAACTAATCCAAGATAGATATTTTGAAAATACCTTGACTTCAGAATTTGGATCTAAGGACATGATGCTTTGGAAAGGAGTTTCTTTTGTATTTACAGAAAATGAGACCCTATGGATTGCTTCTATCCCAATATGGTATGATAGACCACGCCCTCCTGAAAGGTTGCTGTGAACACCTTCAGAAAATTATTTCACCCAACTGATTACTGAGATGAACCTGGCACACAGGTTACACCATGGAAGATCTGATTATCAGCGTCCCCATTCAGCAGGAAGCAGTTTGGAGAGAAAAAAACTGCCCCCATATTCCCAAATATTGCTTATGAATGTTCTTTAAAAGGGGGAGATGATATAGATATAAATAAGTTGGATTGTTGTGAATCTTGGTTACTGATATTAATTTAAGGTCAATCTTGTTATATGTATTTCTGATCTTGATTAAGGTATTGTGATTGTGTAGTTCATTTTAAAATGTAATGTATAATTAGGAAATATAGGTTATTAATAGATAATCATCAATAATAGTCAAGCTTGTCAAGTTAGTTAGATTTTCTAGATATATAGAGATATAGTTCAGTTAAATAGGCATTCTTCATATCTTTCAAAGACTACAGAATATGGCAATTTAAATGTTTTAATAACTTAGGACTTTTCATGACAATGAGACACGTCTGCTCCTGGCAGCACCAGTCTACTTCAAGAAGATGATGGACATCGAAGAGGATCCTTATGGAGTTTGATAGCCATTTGGGCAAGAAACTGTTATTGCCTGCACTGTTGCATAAACTGGACACAAAGAACCCACAGGAAGAGGACTACTGAACTTGCCTAAAGGTGATATGATCTTTCTGGGTTCCTGATTCATGAAAAAGTCTGTGAGAGATTCTGTAGGACACAGCAGATACCGACTGAACTTCCTTTGAAATTTCCTGCTTCATGGAAATGTCTACTGGAAACTATTGGCCTGCAGGCCAAAGATGGATGCCCCAATGGTAAAGAGGAACTTTGGGTGATTGTCCACGCAGCAAGATGTCTCTGTGATTTCTAGAGTTTTGTAAGTTGCTTACTTCTCATTTACTTAGGTAATATTATATCCTTCTGGAGTCTTTGATGGAGTTGAGGAATAGATAGATAGTTATAGTTGTTTTCCTTTGTTATGATAAAAGATAAAATAGATATAAATATTTTAACTGTAATTCTTACTTGATAACTGTTTTGTTATATGTAATTCTGCTGTTAAAGTTAAAGCCTTTTTGTTTAAACAGAAAAAGGGGAAATGATGTGGGAAGGTCTTCTGTTTTAATAAAGAAACTGCCTTGGCCAGCCCTTAGGTGGGTGGAGTAGACAGAAAAGGAAAAAGGAAGTGAGGTAGATGGCTCAGACAGTTGCCCTGCCTCTCCTCTCTGGGGCAGACTGCCATGCCTCTCATCTCTGAGCCAGATGCGATGGAGCCAGCCGCCAGTTCAGACATGCTGAATCTTTCCCGTTAAGACACCATTCGTGATGTTACAAAGATTATTAGATATGGGTTAGTCAAGATGTGAGTAAGAGGCTGAAAATAATGGGCCAGGCAGTGTTTAAAAGAATACAATTTGTGTGTTATTATTTCGGGTTTTAAGCTAGCCGGTGACCCAGAGCCAGGCAGCAGGAAGCCAGCCCACAGCTAATCACTACACATTCTCATCTTTATTTATTTGAAACAATGTCTTATTCAACCTGAAGTTCTGATGGCAGCCAGCAAGTGCCAGCCATCTGCCTGTCTCTGCCCCCCATCCTGCTGGGGTCACAGTTACATGTGCAGACCCTCTTGACTTCTTACCTCTGTGCTGGGAATTCAAACATCTCCTCATGCTTGCAGAGTAAGTGCTCTTACCACTGAGCCACCTTCCCAGACCTGAGAGTAAACTCTATAATTCTGTGAGAAAGATTAACTATGTATGTTCCCTTCTCTGTGTAGTTCCTTCAATTACATCTGAGTATTGGGCAATGGTCATGGTGACTTTAGGTGTACCTAGGAAGAAGTTTTATCCTGTACATGGCTTCACTACAGCACCTCATGGTAAGTACGTGAGAAATTCGACATTAGAGTGAGTTAGCATATATGAAATGGAAAGGTTAGAAAGCACTGGGAACTCGTATTCCCTTAGTTACATTTGTGGGTAATCTACTTTTTCTTCCTTAGTAATGAACTCTCCAGGAGTTTTCCTCAGCCTGGTAGGACTTATTTTCCCACATGTATTGATGTGAAATTGTTACTGGAAAACCTCCACGTGTGAAAAAGAATGACACTGAAGAACTATAGTCTATGTAGACATCGGCTGGACATCTCCAAGTGAAGCTGGTAGAAATGGTAGGTAATCACAAACTATTGCCACCAACTGTTGAGGGAATGGGCAGACATGTGTTCATCATCTCGTTTCCCTTCATTGTGGATACTTAATACAAAGGCGAGTCACCTCTGCATACAGATTTATGACAGAGGCGATGGAGATTCTAATTTCCCAAGTGAAACACTTTTTACCCAGTGGTGGCTATGGGAGACAGGTCTGAACCTCATTAAACTCTCTGTGTGTTATACATGGATAGCCTAATTTGATTCCTGTACAAACAGGCAAATGGGCTGTCCGTGTAAATTAAATCCAGGTGCAAACAGGTTGTCACTGTGGTGCTAGATTACATGAGCATTTGTCTCATAAATGGAAAAGTGAATTAAACTGTTAATTTCAATAGGGATATTAGAAAAAGCAGGTCCCCAGGTGTAGGAGTCGAAAGCAAAACAATGTTTTCTTGTGTGAATTATAATGTTCTTTTCCTAGATGCTTTTTTGTGGTTAACATTTAGTTTGCTGGTATTATAAACAAACAAAACAACAACTGATTTTTATAATAGTTCAGGTATTATCTTCATTTAAAATCTTCTAATTTACATTTACAGTCACTTATTTTGCTTTTGTGAGCCTTCACATCACTGTGATCTGAGAGGCCTCTGGAAAAAGATACAGCTCCATGTTGCCACCCACAGGAGTCCAAGGAATTCCTTTAATGTTTTAGGGACCACAACTCAGGTAAAACCAGCTTCTAGGCTTCAGTGCAGAAAAGAATTTCAGGATGAGCTGACATAGAGCAGAGAGCAGAGTTAGATTTCTATTAGAAAGTATTTTAATGTAGATCTCAAGCAGGAGGGTCAAGAGGAGGAGAAAGCCCCATAGGAATGAAGAGAAATGCAGCAACAGCATAGGAGTTGGTACCTCAGGGAGACTCACACTCCATCCTCACTAAGAGTCTGAGTTGCCGTGTTGCATTTCTAAGTTTTAGCTTCAAAGCGTTATTAACAAACCTAAATGAGATTCTCGGATGGTACCTGGGGGAGGAGGGTATCTGACAGGACTTAGGACCACAGTTGATTGGGGGGACTGCTAGAGCCCAGAGATACAGAAAGGTATGTGATTAACAGCTTGAAGATCATCTTCCCCTTCATTGCAGGTGGCTTGGCTTTCTCATCTGCATTGGTTCCCCATTAAAGGCAAAACTCAGAAGTGGGTTTTTGCTTGCCAAATTGTTCAGTGAATACTGAATAAATGAAATCTGATACTACAAGGAAGCTGATGGATTGTCTATCATGAGTGACAGCTCTGATTCTTGTAAGAGAACATGCTATGCCCTGGCATCTTGGAAACAATATTTTCTTTTAATTCTCCTCCTTCTTCATTTGTTTTGTCCCCACCTTGTCTTCTTTCTCTGTTCCCATTTCTTATGTCCTTGCTTTCTCCTTCCCTCACCCTCTCCCTTCCTTCTTTTCTTTCTCCCTCTTTCCCTCTCATCCTTTCCTTTCTTTCTTCCTTTTTTTTCTCATTTCTTCATCTCCTTTATTCTTGTTCTTTCTCTGGTTTCCTTTCCATTTCCTTCCTTCTTACCTTCTTTGTGCCTCCTGCTATAACTTTCTTGAACTTCTTTCTCCCTCCTTTCCTAAATTCTTCCTCCTTACTTCCTGCTCCCTTCTTTCTTTCTCTAGGTCTACTGTCCTGTCTGGCTTTACACCAGTGTTTATGTTTCAAAACATAACAATTAGAAAGGATAATTTCTTAAAATTATTCAAGTACTCACATGAAACCCTTATCGTTAGACAAATGAAATAACAATGTATAAACAGAAGTTCCAAGGTACAGCATCTTCCAAATAAATATGTGACTTTCTCTGTGTGTGTTGTGTAACAGAATATATAACTGGTGAATATTTCATACTTCCTAGAAAAATTTTGGATAATTCTGTTTTATACCTAATGTAATTCTAGTGTGCTCTATCATTTAAAAATGCTTAAAAGTTAGGGAATAAATATTACCTAAATGTTGTGGGAGCTGTGATGTTGCCCTTCAGTGGGGGAGTTTCTAAAACACTGGCCTGAGTCCAGAATCATGAATTTATAGGACATTAATCACTTGAGACAGAAAGAGGACAGATGGCCCGTAGGTACCCAGCATTCTTTAGCAGTTGTCCTATCTTTCTTGTTTATTATACTCTAAAAATAGATCGAAACAATTGTCATTGGAAGTTGTTGATTCCTACAAACATCAAATATTGTTCTTAATCATTCAACTACATCTTTTCCTGTCATAACACAAGGATACAAATATCAAATGTATTGTTTTGTGAAGGAACTAATAGCTCAAAACTAGTCAAAAGTTAAGGTGTCTTTTTAGGTAAAAATATTATTTCCAACCTTTCTCTGATTTTTTTAGTGGGAAAGAAAATCAAGTCCTGTTGAGAATTCATGGAATTGTTCTGTCTCTGTCTGTGAAGAGACTGACTTATTTGTCTCTAGCTAAGGTCAAAGAAGAAAGAGAGAAAAGGGAAGAAGGAGGAGGAGAAGGAGAAAGAGGACAAGGAGTTGAAGGAGGAAAAGTAAGAGAAGGAAGGAAGGGAAGGAAGAAGGAAGGAAGGATGGAAGGAAGGAAAAGAAGAAAGGAAAGAAGAATGAAGAGAAAGAAGAAATGAAGGAAGAAAGAAAAAGAGAGAAAGAAAGAAGTAAGAAGTCTACATAGTTCATTAATAGCAATCAATTTTGGAAGATGTCTACACCACTTCCATCACCTGGCCTCCTTCAAGGCTGAAATAACCCAAGTTACTATTTAATAGCTGCCTCAGGGAGTTCAGCACAATGAAAATGACTTCCAAGGGCCATTCGTCTTGATAGTTAATTCAACCTAGGTATTAGAATGCAACCACAAAACAGTATGCCCATATTCTTTTATCTCATGAGTGTGACCCTTAAACTGGTGTTTACTTTGCCGCTGTTAGAAAAACAGGAACAAGGGAGATGGACAAGAAAAGTCTTGTAGAGTGAACTTCCATGCCATTCATCTCTGTATTAGTTACTTGTCTTGTGGTTAGGGGAAAAAATCACTGAGAAAAGAGCTTATTTTGGCTCACAATTTGAAGGTACAGTCCCTCATGTCAGGTCAGTCATGATGGCAGGAGCATAAGACAACTGGTCACATCTTCTTTCAAGTACCAGATGTGAATGCTGATGCCTTGATCACTTTCTCTTTCTTATGCACTCTGAGACCCCAGACTATGGAATGGTGCCACCCACACTGAGACTGGGTCTTTCCTCCTCAGTTAAATGAGTGGAGTTGATCTGTCAAAGACATACTCAGAAGCTGGTCTCCTAAGTAGTTCTAGATTCTTTCAAGTTGATAATAAGATTAACTGCTACGATCTTCATATACTCTTGTCATAAATGCTGTAGCTTCTATCCTCTTGTCATTAAGTTAATGCTATAGTTCTAACTTGAGAACTTAGAGCATCTTAGTAGTTCCCACTAATGGATTTTATCATGGCATCTCATGTGTTATAAACGTGTATGTGCAGGTAAAGAGACTTGCTGTCAAGCCTAACAGCCTGGGCTTGATCCTCAATTCCCACATGGTGGAAGGAGAGAACTGATTCCTCCAAGTTATCATTTGCCCTCCATAGATGCAGGAGCAAACACATACACATCATAAATAAATAAATAAATATAGAATAAAAGTATAAAAATACTGTCTATCACTTGAAACTCTCCTGTAGATTGATGTCAGCTTTATATCTATATCATTTCCAACATGGTTTCCAAAGGCACTGAGTCCACCATAGAAATTCCATGCTTTATATATGGATCTCATGGATAATGCCCAATAAATGCAGCCAGGCATGCATCCCTTTTCAATTCCTTCCTAACATAGTTGGTCTGTTCTTTATCAGCTATGACAAAGACATGATGACATGCACAATAAGATTTGACCAAGGAAATCTGTCTTGTAAAGAATGGTACATAGTGATCATGTCAGGCTTAAAGGAAATGACATTTAGAGAGGGGTAATGAAGAAATAAATAAGCATGCTAACCAGAGTCACCCACAAGATGCTGTCTGAAAAGAGGCCAGGTGGGAAGCTTTTTATTGTTAACTGTAAAATTCATATTTTTTGTGTCTCTGTGTGTGCATGTTCAAGTATGTACATATGTGTGGGTATTTGTGCAAGAGCATGTGCATGTGTATGGAGTCAGGATCTCTCACTGGGATCTGGGGTTTACCACCTAAACTAGGTCAATTTGCCAGGAAGCTCCTGGAGTCTACTTTTCCTCTGCATCACCAGCACTGGAATTACTAGTACCCAGCCCCATACTGTGCTTTTCCATGACCTCTGGGAATGGAACTCATGTTTACTTAACAGGCACTTTACCAATTGGGCTATCTTATCAGCTTCCTGAAATCCATACCTTAATGGCAATTGCTCCCACAGAAAATTATTCCTATAGCTAATAAGAGTAAGTTTCCCAGTTACCGGTGATTCTTCTGACATAGGGGTTAACTCCATGGTTCAATCTCCTGAAGTCAGCTTTTGTAACTGAGTAGGCCTTGAGTCATGCAGACAATGTCTCTTATACTGGAGAAATGGTTCCCTAAAACACCTGGATATTTGATTTAGCAGAAATCACTTAACTCACATCAGAAGAAGTATTTGGTTTAAAGACACTAAGATTAACTCCAAGCACTTGTTTCTTGTTCTGGCTCATTGGAGGAACTGGCAGGCTTTCATGAAAAACAGGATTGGCACAGCAGGGCCCTGTGCCCATGACTGCCACGTCTGCAATCTGTCTGCTAGACTGACATATGCTGAGCCCCTGGTGAGTCCATTAGACAACTCAGGAAACCACTGATGAGAGAAAGAAAGAAGTGACCATCATCTTTTAGGAGTAGGAGATGCAAATTTCAATGTCATTTAATACTTTTAGGGTAAAAATCCCAGTAAAACCGTCTCCTTCCAGTCACCTTGGCAATCCGAGGCACTGGTGTTGGCATCAGCTTCCTGCCTTGGAGGAAATCATTGGAACTTAAGTGGACTAACTCCACATGTTTACTGTTGTGTTTTTTTTCTTGAAATAGATTCTTAGATATTTTTATTTAGGTTTTTTAATAATGGTGATGTTTAGTTCTTGTCAACTTAATACAAACTTAGACATGTTTTGGATGAGGACCCTCAAGTAAGACAAACTCCTCACAAGTAGGAAGGGGACTTCGAAACAGGAAGCCCACTTTCCTACAGGAGGCTGAGGTTTTAAGACTATTTGGTGGCTTGGCACATGGGCTTCTCTTTTTGGTTTGTTTATCTTCACAAGGGTAACATGGAGTGGATGGCTCACTGCCCATTTTCAGGGCTTGCCTAGAATTTGTGGGTATGGAGGCTGAAAGAGATCCCACAGGGGTGGTGTGGGATGTCAAATCTTTGTCCTGGAAGAAGAAGTTGAAGTATATAAGACTTGTTTACCACTTATTTCCCTATATTTCTGCCTGTCAGGGTGCTATTTGGTGTTTATTATTCCCTTATCATCACACCTAGCTTATGCCATGGTGTTGGGCATAGAATACAGTGCTTTGTGAATCCTAATTAGAGTTCTACCTACTGAACTGAACTACAGGCTTCTAGATATGTCTTAAGTCTCATTTTCATTCCTACTGTTTTTTCTAAACCATGGAATAGTGGAATGACCTGGACCTATGGCTGTCTTGAAGATCTCCTCTATTCCTACATGGCTACAAATCAACTATATGTTGACAAACCTGAAGTTTGCCTCTTTACATGCATGATGCCACAATGTAGTTCTACATTCCTTGACCTGGAGCTATTACCTGTATTTTTGTGGTTGTGACTAACTTCCTTGGGTTAGCGTTTTCCTACTATTACCTTTTTAAGGCTGGGTTTGTGAATAGATATTTTTTTTAATTTGACTTTTTCATGAAATATCTTGTTTTCTCCATCTATGGTGATAGAAATTTTTCCTGAGTATATTAGTCTTGGTTGGCATTCTTTGTCTCTTGTTGTCTGCAAGATGTGTTTTTTCCAGGCCCTTCTGGCTTTTAGAATCCCATTGAGGAGTCTGATGTAATTCTGTTAGTTCTGCCTTGATATGGTAATTAGTATTTTTCCTTTGTAGCTTTTAATATCTTTTCTTCATTCTGTCTGTTAGTATTTTGATTATTAGGTGGCAAGGGGACTATTTGTCTGGTACAGTTTCTTTGGTGTTCTGTAAGCGTCTTGTACCTTTATAGGTATGCCTTTCTTTAGGTTGGAAGTTTTCTTCTATTACTTTGTTAAATATGTTTTCTGTGTCTTTGAACTGGTATTCTTTTTACTTTTCTATCCCTATTATTCTAAGATTGTTCTTTTTGTGGTATCCCAGATTTTCTGGATATTCTGTATTAGTAATTTGTTGTTTTTAACATCTTCTTTGACTGAAGAATCTATTTCTTCTATCCAATCTTCAGTTCCTGAGAGTCTCTCTTCCATTTCTTGTAGTCTGTTGGTGGATGCTTGCATATATAGTTGTTGTTTGTTTACCCATAATTTCCATTTCTAGGGTTCCCTCTGTTTGTGGCTTACATTTTCTTTATTACTTCTATTTCCATTTTCAGGTCTTGAACTATTTCCTTCACCTGTTTTTTGTTTGTTTGTTTGTTTGTTTATTTGGAGGGATTTTTTTGGACTTTTTGGCATTCATTTTTTTAAAAAAATATTTATTATTTTGTTTTTTTCAATCTTTTTATTGATTTTATTGAGTTATACATATTTCTCTAATCCCCTCCCATTTTGTCCCCTCCCCTTCAACCCTCTCTCATGGTCCCCATACTCCCAATTTACTCAGGAGATGTTGTCTTTTTCTACTTTCCATGTAGATTAGATCCATATATGTCTCTCTTAGGGTTCTCATTGTTGTCTAGGTTCTCTGGGATTGTGATTTGTAGGCTGGTTTTCTTTGCTTTATGTTTAAACACCACTTATGAGTGAGTACATATGATAATTGTCTTTCTGGGTCTGGGTTAACACACTCGATATGATGTTTTTTTAGATTCATCCATTTGCCTGCAAATTTCAAGATGTCATTATTTTTTTTTCTGCTATGTAGTATTCCATTGTGTAAATGTACCACATTTTTCTTATCCATTTTTTGGTCAAGGGGCATTTAGGTTGTTTCCAGGTTCTGGCTATGACAAACAATGTTGCTATGAACTTAGTTGAGCACATGTCCTTGTGGTACGACTGAGTATCCTTTGGATATATACCCAAAAGTAATATTGCTGTGTCTTGAGGAAGGTTGTTTCCTAATTTTTTGAGAAATCACCTTACTGATATCCAAAGGGTTTTGCATTCCCAAGAGCAATCTTACTAGAAGCAATCTAAAGATACAATGTAATGCCCATAAAAATCCCATGTTTGTAGGTGTGTGGATTGATATCTGGGTTTTGATTTTGATTTGGTTCCTTTGGTACTCCTGTCTGTTTTTTATGTCAATACCAGGCTGTTTTCAGTACTGTAGCTGTGTAATAGAGTTTGAAATCAGGGATCGGGATACTTCCAGAAGTTCTTTTAATGTACAGGACTGTTTTGGCTATCCTGGGTTGTTTTTTTTTTTTTTCTTTTTCATATGAAGTTGAGTACCATTCTTTCAAGGTCTGTGAAGAATTTTGCTGGATTTCTTGAGTTCTTTATATATTCTGGACATCAGTTCTTTGTCTGATGTGGGGTTGATGAAGATCTTTTCCCATTCAGTAGGCTTCCTTTTTATATTATTGACTGTGTTCTTTGCTTTACAGAAGCTTCTCAGTTTCAGATGGTCCCATTTATTTATTGTTACTCCCAGTGTATGTGCTATTGGGATTATATTTGGAAGCAATCTACTGTGCCGTGATTGAAGGCTACTTCCCACTTTCTCTTCTATCGGGTTCAGCATGGTCAGATTTATACTGATGTCTTTAATCCATTTGGACTTGAGTTTTGTGCATGGGAATAGATATGGATATATTTTCATTCTTCTACATGTTGGCATCCAGTTATGCCAGCACCATTTGTTGAATATGCTTTCTCTTTTTCCATTGTATAATTTTAGCTCCTATGTCAAAAATCAGGTATTCAAGGGTGTGTGGATTAATATCTGGGGATGTGGGATTTCCTTCTGTGTGCTGTGAATATCATTGGTTAATAAAGAAACTGTCATAAGCCTGTGCAGGGAATAGAGGTAGGTGGGGAAAACTAAACTGAATGCTGGGGGAAAGAAAGGTGGAGTTAGGGAGAAGCCATTTAGCCCCACCAGAGACAGACATCAGAACTTCAGCCAGTTACCCACAGCCATGTGGCCATACACAGATTAATATAATGGGTTAAATTAATATATAAGTTAGCCAATAAAAAGCTAGAACTAATGGGCCAAGCAATGATTTAATTAATATAGTTTCTATGTGATTATTTCAGGGCTAAGTGGCTAGGAACCAACAAGCGGCCCTATTACAGCAATCCGGGTCTTTGATTCTATTCCATTGGTCAACCTCTCAGTTTTTATACCAGTACCATGCTGTTTTCATTACTGTAGGTCTGTAATAGAGCTTGATGTCATGGATGGTGATGCCTCCAGACGTTCCTTTAGTGTACAGGATTGTTTTGGCTATCCTGGATTTTTTGTTTTTCCATATGAAGTTGATTATTGTTCTTTCTAGGTCTGTGTAGAATTGTGTTTAGATTTTGATGGGGATTGCTTTGAATTTATAGATTGCTTTTGGTAGGATTACTATTTTTATTATGTTGATTCTACCTATCCAAGAGCATGGGAGACCTTTCCATTTTCTGGTATCTTCTTCAATTTCTTTCTCCAAAGACTTAAAGTTCTTGTTGAATAGGTCTCTCAGTTCTTTGGTTAGTGTTACCCCAAGATATTTTATGTTATTTATGGCTATTGTGAAAGGTGATGTTAATCTGATTTCTTTCTCAGCTTTTTTATCATTTGTATACAAAATGATAAAAAAGGGTTACTGAGTTTTTTTTAGTTGATCTTGTACCCTGCCACCTTACTGAAGGTATTTATTAGCTCTATGAGTTCATGGTAAAGTTTTTTGAGTCACTTATATATACTACCATATCATATGCAAATAAGGAAAATGTGACTTCTTCCTTTCCAATTTGAATCCCCTTGATCTCCTTTTGTTGTCTTATTGCTATAGCCAGAACTTCAAGAACTATGTTTAAGAGATATGTAGAGAGTGAACAGTATTTTCTTGTACCTGGTTTTAGTGAAATCACTAAAATTCACTTTGAATTTCTCTCCATTTAATTTGATATTGGCTGTCAGCTTACTCTATATTGCTTTTATTATATTTAGATATGTTCCTTGTATCCTTTATCTCTCCAAGTCTTTTATCATGAAAGGGTGTTGGATTTTGTCCAATGCTTCATTAGCATTTAATGACATGATCATATTGTTTTTTCTTTCAGTTTATTTAGATGATGAATTACATTGACAGATTTTTGTATGTTGAACCATCCCTGCATATCTGGGATCAAGCCGACTTGATCATGGTGGATGGTTTTTTTTAATGTGTTCTTGGATTTGTTTTGCTAGTATTTTACTGAGTATTTTTGCATCCATGTTCATGAGTGAGATTGGCCTGTAATGCTCTTTCTTGGTTTAATCTCTTTGTGGTTTTGATATCAGAATAACCACAGCCTCATCAAAAGAGTTTGGCAACGTTCCTTCTGCTTTTATTATGTGGAACACTTTGAGGAGTACGGGTATTTGGTCTTCTTAGAAGTTCTGGTAGAATTCTGCACTAAAACAATTCAGCCCTGGAAATTTTTTTGGTTTGGAGGTTTTTGATGAGCTTCTATTTCTTTGCAGTTTATAGGTCTATTTAATTTGTTCACCTGGTCTTGATTTAACTTTGGTATATGGTATCTATGTAGAAAACTGTCCATTTCTTTTAATTTTTTGAATTTTGTGGAATACAGGTTTTTGTATTATGACCTAATGAGTCTTTGAATTTCCTCAGTGTCTATTGTTTTGTCCCCCTTTTCATTTCTGATTTTGTTAATTTGGATGTTCTCTCTCTGCTTTTTGATTAGTTTGGATAAGGACTTGTCTATCTTGTTGATTTTCTCAAAAAAAGCTCTTTGTCTCATTGATTCTTTGTATTGTTTCCTGTGTTTCTATTTTGTTAATTTCAGCCCTCATTTTGATTATTTCCCGTCTTCTACTCCTCCTTGGTGAGTATGCCTTTTGTTCTAGAGCTATCAGGTGTTTTGTTAAATCACTGGTGTGAGCTTTCTCCACTTTCTTTATGAGAACACTTAGTGCTATAAACTTTCCTCTTAGCACTGCTCTCATAGTGTCCCATTGGTTTGAGTACATTGTACCTTCAATATGATTGAATTCTAGGAAATCTCTAATTTCTTTTTTGATCCAGTGGTGGTTCAATAGTTCACTGTTCAATTTCCAAGAGTTTGTAGCTTTTCTGAGAGTAGTGTTGTTGTTAAACCATGGTGATCTGATAAGATACAGAAGGCTGCTCCAATTTTTTGTATCTGTGGAGGTTTGCTTTGTTACTGAGTATGTGGTTAATTTTAGAGAAAGTTCCATGAGGTACTGAGAAGAAAGTATATTCTTTTGTGTTTGGGTAGAATGTCCTATAGCTGTCTGTTAAGTCAATTTTATTCATGACATCTGTTAGTTCTCTTATTTCTCTGTTATGTTACTGTCTGGTTGACCTGTCCATTGGAGAGAGTAGAGTGTTGAAATCTCCCAATATTAGTGTTTGGGTTTAATGTGTAATTTAATCTTTAGTAATGTTTCTTTTACATATAGGGGTGCTCTTGTATTAAGGGTGTAGATATTCAGGATTGAAACTTCATCTTGATTAATTGTTCTTGTTATGAGTATAAAGTGTCCTACTCCATCTCTTCTGATTGATTTTAGTTTGAAATCTACTTTGTTAGATATTAGGATAACTACATCTGCTTGTTTCTTAGGTCCATTTGATTGGAAAACCTTTTCCCAACCTTTGAGATAATGTTGCCTGTCTTTGAGGTTGAGGAGTGTTTCTTGTATACAGAAGAAGGCTGGATCCTGTTTTTGTATCAATTCTTTCAGCCTATAAATTTTTAGGTGAATTGGGTCCATTGCTATTAAGCAATATTAATGACCAATGGTTCTTAATTCCTGTTATTTTTTGGTAGTAATGCTTGTGTGTTTCCCTTTGAATTTTTCTTGTGGGAGGTTATTTGTTGCCTGTGGTTTTGTGGGTACTCCTTGGGTTGGAGTTTTCCTTCTAGTATTTTCTGTAGGGCTGGGATTGTGGATATGTATTGTTTAAATCTGGTTTTGTCATGGAATATCTTGTTTTCTCCATTGATAGTGATTGAAAGCATTACTAGCTATAGTAGTCTGGGATTGCATCCATGGTCTCTTAGTGTCTGCAGCACATCTGCCCAGGACTTTCTGGCTTTCATGGTTTCCATTGAGAAGCCAGGTGTAATTATGATAGGTCTACCTTTATATGTTACTTGACCTTTTTCCCTTGCAGCTCTTAATATTCTTTCTTCATTCTGTATGTTTTGCATTTTGATTATTATATGACGAGAGGATTTTAATTTTGATCCAGTCTATTTAGTGTTCTGTAAGCTTCTTGTATCTTCATAGGGATATCCTTCTTTAGTTTGGGAAAGTTTTTTTCTGTGATTTTGTTGAATATATTTTCTGTGCCTTAAGTTGGAGTTCTTCTCCTTTTTCTATACCTATTATTCTTAGGTTTGGTCTTTTCACAATGTCCCAGATTCCTTGGATGTTTTGTGTTAAGAATTTGTTGGATTTTATGTTTTCTTTGACCAATAAATCTATGTCCTCTATAGTATCTTCAACACCTGAAAGCTTTTTTCTTTTTCTTATATTCTGTTGGTTAAACTTGCCTCTGTAATTCCTGTTCATTTACCTAGATTTTCCATATCCAGAATTCCCTCGGTTTGTGTTTTCTTTATTGCCTTTATTTCTTAAAGTCTTCAA
The DNA here is from genome assembly GCF_903992535.2 of Arvicola amphibius. Lineage (NCBI taxonomy): Eukaryota > Metazoa > Chordata > Mammalia > Rodentia > Cricetidae > Arvicola > Arvicola amphibius. The sequence goes on along the minus strand of NC_052058.2, from coordinate 97,598,666 downwards.
GTCTTAAACTCTTTGCTTAAGCTGCTTGATTGTTTTTTTCTTGGTTTTCTTGTTTTTTGAGGGATTTATTAATTTCTTCCAATTTTCAGCATCTCAGGGAGATGCTGAGATCTCTCTAAGCTTTCTCTTTTGGTCTTCTCTCCTGGTTTGCTCTCTTGGTTCTCTTTCTTGGTCTCCTCAGTGTTGTATCAAGCTCTTGATTCCCTCAGTAATGTAGCAAGCTCTGCTTCAGAGTTTCACTAAGGTTGCAGGAGGATAGGTACATTTTTGGGTGGAATAGGACTAGTAACTTGTGGAGGCCCTGTGGATAGTGGTATATTGGGGCAGCCTAGCTGCAGTAAACTCTCTTGCTTGCTGGCTAGAGAAGTCAAGGTAGTTGGGGAGGGGCCCGGTGTTTTGTCTCACTATGGAGGTCCTAGAGAGTGGGGTGTTCCATTGAGTGGCTGCTCACTTACCTCCTGGTTCTCTCGGTATTCTAGCAAGCTGTGTTTCAGAGTTCCGCTGAGATTTCAGGAGGATAGGTGAGTTTGGGAGCAGAATGATGTTCCTTCTTGGCATTCTTTAAGGGATTTTTATTTCCATAAATTTTTGATTGTCTTTTCCTCAGGTTTTTAAGAAACTTTTTCTTTCATTTCCTCTTTAAAGACCTCTATCATCTTCATAGTTATTTTTAAGGCTGTTTTCTTGTGCTTCGGCTGTGTTGTAATGGTCAAGTCTTGCAGTCTTAGGATAGCTGGGTTCTGGTGTTGATATGCTGCCATTTCTGTTATTGTTCGTATTCTTATACTGGTATTTAGGCATCAGGATTTGGATGTGGGATGATTATAGGTTTAGGTGTTGATTCCTATGTTTGTCTTTGTTGAATTGGTCTTCTATTCTTTGGTTACTGTTTTATCTCTGTTTCTAACTTAAGTGTCCAAGGTTTTCGGCAGCTGGTGAGACTTCAGATGGTGATGTGGGAGAGTCTTCTGTTTGAGTTGATTTCATTGGCTAATAAAGAAACTGCCTGGCCCATTTGATAGACCGCCCCTTAGGTGGGTGGAGTAGACAGAACAGGAAGAGGAAGTGAGGTAGAAGGATCAGTAAGATGCCACACCTCTCCTAAGTTAGGCAGACCGCCGTGCCTCTCCTCAGAGAGAGAAGCCAGATGCGATGAAGCTCCAGCCCAAGATGGATGTACGCTAGAATCTACCTGGTAAGGCACCACTTCGTGGTGCTACACAGATTATTAGATATGGGTTAATCAAGATGTGAGTAAGAGTCTGAAAATAATGGGCCAGGCAGTATTTAAAAGAATACAATTTGTGTGTTGTTATTTCGGGGCATAAGCTAGCCGGTGGCCAGGAGCCAGGCAGGATGAAAAGCAGGCCTACCCGCAAGCCCTCACTACAAGATGGGAGAGGTTGGACAGTGGTGTTTGCCTGTGGGAAGCAGAATTCCTGGGGTTGTGGCAGTCAAGCTGGCAGGCAGGCAGGTCATTCACCCGTTCTGGTTTGTGTGGCCCGTGCCTGCTTGGCAGATGTCTTCTGGGGTTGAGGGTAATGCCCAGAAGCTGATCCAGGTGTGGCCTGTGAAAGGTGCTGGGAGCCAGGGAGGGGTGCAGTTTCACTGGCAGGTGAGTCACTCATCAGTTCTGGCTCTGAAATCATTTGCGACTCTTCACTGTTCCTCTCACCTTGAAGGAAATATGCCGTCAGACCATGCATGCTGGGCATTCACGTTATGTGTAGAACCCATCATTTGCTCTCTCCTTCAGCACCAAATCTACCCTGGTCTCTACTCTAGTTTGTTAGTGAGGTTCCTTAATAATTTCTTGGATTGCTTCATTGCTCTGTACAACCTGTTATCTGCACAGGAGAAGCTTTGCAATCCTTAAAAGTTAAGTCAGGTCTAAATAAGGTCCTACACAATAGATCCCCTTCCCACCCCCAGTATGCTGTAACCTCTCTGGTTATGACTCTATTTAATTCTCTCTGATGCAGCCAGTCCACTGTATCACTGGTCCTCAGATATGCAATATCTTCCTCCTTTCAGAACTCCTACTAGTCCATCTTCTAGAAATATGTTTTCCCAGAAAAAGTCAATGGTTTCTTGCCCCTACTGAATATTCAGATATATCTTCTATGTGAGGTCCTACTCAATTAAGTTAATTCCTCAGTACCTCCCCCAATTCAAATTGTTAACCCTTTTCCTGCTTCCATAGAATCTGACTCCTTTTTCTGTATCGTGTATTATGCTTCTTTGTTGAGTTAATACTGTTAGCTTCTCCTGCAAAGATGTCAACTGCATAGAGTATAACTGTTTTTCTGTCCTGGTTATGGTAATGTGAACAGTCTCCAGAATGATGCCCAGCAGATTGAAACAGTTATGTGAAATACACATTAGATGATTAGAAAATGTATACACAGTTGCTTAGGAACTATTGAGTTAAGTTTGTAGGTGATACTCAGAGTTTAACTACCTAAAACACCATTGAAAGATCAATTTTCTTTTATGTTATTTTTAGTGTGTACAAGAGAGCTTTGTATGAGTAGTGGACCTTAAAGACCTGAAGTCTATACCCTGGAGTCACCAAGCATCACTAATTCTTACATGGGCAATCTAGCTTTCATCTATAAACCTCATAGCATCTATAAATACATTTGGTGATATCCAAGACATGATGTCATAATGAAGTGGAAAACATACATAAAAGGTGCCTGCTCCAGTGCCTAGTACATGGTAGACTACTTCACTAAATGTGATTGGTAATTTTACACAAATGAAGCCACTAAATTAAATAGTAAGCAGTCATGATTCCATGATTCATGGAAGAATAAGATGTATTTGAAAAAATTTCTCAAAAAAAAATCTAACTTTTCTGGGTGTTGTCTCCTTATGAGTCAATCACTGGTACCTGTGGTTTGTCACAGTAACAACCTTGTTCCCCCTTGTTCTATCGAAAGCATTCTTAGAACAGCAGCTCCTGACTCCATGCTCCAGTGTTCCTGCAGAAACTGCTAATTTTTACTACAATTCACAATATCATTGTACATTGCTTATCCCAAAAATCAACAACTGTGTCTAAAATTCACCTAAATGAATGTGGCAGCCAAGTGTATGATTTTTTTGAGAAGTAACATAAATGTGAAACACTAAACAAAAACCTGATAAAGAGCTGATGAACTACAGAATCAATGAAATCATTTCATCACTGCTGCAACAAGAACTTCTGAGAAGCAAAGTAAAAAATGTATAATCAAACCACAATAGAACTTGAATTTTCTTTAAACCTTTATTTTTTAAAAAGATGCCTATTTCTACTTTATTATCTCAATTGGATTTTCAAAAATTGATCCCTAGAACCTTTAGATACTAATCTAAACATGATTCAAAAACACATGTAAAAAATATTTTGTGTTTGAGTGTTTTGCCGGGATGTGTGTATGTGTACTTCAAGAATGCCTGGTTTTCTCAGAAGCCAGAAGATGGTGCCATCTGCCCTGGTACTGGAGTTACTAGTGATTGTGAGTTACTAAGTGGGTTCTAGAAGTCAATCTTTGTTTCTCTGGAAGACTAGACAGTGTTCTTAATCACTGAGCCTTCTTTCCATCTAGCAACAGCACATTTTAAGGCATTTATTTCATCTCTTTATGCACTCAATAACAAATTTGATGTGAAGAATGGTATGAATTCTTTGGAGTTTATTACTTAGCACTATTGACTGGCTTTTGTCAACCTATGAATTATATTTACTAAAGAGATTGCTAAGTAGTGAAAATAATGTATTGCTCTTGCAGAAGAACTCAGCCCCTACAACAGGCTCACAACTGCTTGTAACTCCAGCTATGGAGAAATCTGATGCCCTCTTCTGGCTTCTGCAGGCACCTGCACTCACAGATGCACATATCTACCCCTCTCCTCACACATACACATGATATTTAAAAATTAATCCAAACCATAAATATTAAAACAGAGTACTGTTCTAGCTCTTGGTAAGACTGAGAACAAACATAGAAGATAGTTTTTTCACAGTTGAAAATAAAAGCCAAACATGTACATTTAGTTGGAGATCCACAGATGACAGTAACTTCTCTAACTTTCTAAGCAGCTCCCAAGTCAACCGAATTATCAGTGAGGACCACATAGCTGAAACAATAGGAGGCTCCATGTGGCATTACATTAGCGTCCGTACTCATCATCACTTTGCAATCTGTAAATAAAGATTCAGACATGGAATAGCGTCATTCGAGGAAGAAGACTAGGGAATAGAATATGTGCTATTCCTGAGTGAAGACTACTTATGATAAGGATACTCAGAAAATAGATGATGCCTTTTAAGTATGGATAAATGAGGATGTGGGTTTAAAAACAATTCTGTAATCATCTCCTTAATTTCTTTTCAGTAAATAATATTTTCACAGTTTTTTTTTTTATTTTACAGGATGAGTATTTTCCCTGTATATATGTAGCTGTACCATCTGTATGAAGTACCCACAGAGTCTAGAATAAGATATCAGAACCCCCAAAACTGAAGCTACAGGTAGTTGCAAGCTGCCATGTGGAAGATAGGACCTGAACCTGCATCCTCTGCTAGGGCAGCAATCAATCTTGAATACTGAGCCATCTCTTTAATCCTCAAAATGAATTATTAAGTATCAACAGGTCATTGTAGGTGCTAAACTGACATAAAATTGTTCATATAATTTATTTTCAATAGATTCATTACTAATTTTTTTTCAATATCTACAGCTCAAATTAGTGCTTAGTCTGTAAAATCCAAATAACCCAAAAATCCCAGGTCAGGAGCTGAGGAGGTGACTCAGATGGCAAAATAAGTCTGAGGATTGGAGTTCAGCTTCTCGCACATGTGTAAACCTGGACATGATGATTCATACCTATAACTTCAGTGCTGGGCAGGCAGAGATGGGAGAGTTCTTGGAGCTCATTGGCCATCCAACCTAGCAAAATCTGTGAGTTCCTGGTCCAGTGAGAGACCCTCATCTCAAAAATAAGGTAGGTAATAATCCAGGAAGATACTAGACAACAATGTCTGACCTCCACATATATGATCACATATGTGCCTGTGCACCTGTATGCTCACATGTTCTAAGGATTTCTTTCCTGGGAAGATATAAACTTGCCTTAATGCATTAAAGTTTCACTTCAACAAAAGTTTACCCTGAGGAATCAAAGACTTTATTGATCTTATTTACAGAGTAATGGTCAGAAGTTGCTGGCAGGAGCTTTGGTGATCTCATGGCTCTCATACTTGAAAGTTAATTCAGTATAAATAATGATTTTTTCATAGCCTCCTAGATGGACCCCCCCCTTAAGTTACTCCTTTCCATCCTATATACTTTAGAACCTTTGGAGACCTCAGGGCCATGCACAATTAGGGCAGAATTGCATAGACGTGGCTAGTAGTGGTTAAACTCTTGGATAATGATATGATGACACCCCCACCTTCTTTTATGAGTGAATACCAATGGTCCATAGACTTTGTCAATGGCCTCTTGTAAGTATTTTATTATGATGACAGTTTCTTTGCTTATAGGATAGCATTCTACAACAAATCATGATTATCACCAGATGTACTCACATACAAACATACAAACACACACTCAAATGCACACATGTTTTTTAATAAGTAAATATATGCACCATTTCTCATGCTACTTCTTTTAAACTAGGAAATTGTTGATGGGATGTATATTTTGTTGTTCTGTATTTGTTGTTTGGATGGAACATTCTTTGTCTTCATCTTTTAGGGAAACAGGAAAACCACAAGGAATGCCTGAGGGAGTCATTCACAGTTCTTGTTAGAGTAAATTGATATTAACATTTTTGTAGGAGATACCAATGAAATTCTTTTGTCATAAAACTCCCTTGCTATACATAGCCCAAGGCATTGCTTCGAGAGCTATAATGTATTTTTCCCAACAATGTAACAGTCTAGAATTGGATAATCTGTTAGAAAGGTGGTGGGAAGATGACTACAAGCAGATTCTCTTGTTGTGGTGATAGGCACATAAGCAAGCAAAACATTAGTTTCATCTGTTAGATAAATAGGCACACTACACAGACTGTATCAGGTGTCACTAGGCAATGCATCCTGTTATGTAAATCACTGGTATCTATGAAGACCATGTGTTACTATGAAAACTTGGAAAAAGCCTCTAAATTTTAGCAAGATCTGAACATGAAAGTTGTTTATAATGTTTATAATACAGATAATTATATATTGGAAATTTGCAAGCAATTTCCATACCTTCAAAAAATTTTTAACCTTTACTTCATAACTTTTAGGGAAATAGCTATAGTTGGTACAGTTGAGCCAGGGATATTATGGGCCTAAGATATAAATAATCCCATGGCCCTGGGAGGGTGAACTTGTTTTCTTGAGAAAACATAATTTAATTCTCTATATAGCAGATCAGTGAAAGACAAAAAAAGTGATTACTTGGTGGAGCCCTGAGTTTCATCAGGGTTGCTTATAGGAGCATGTGTCAAGGACTGTTTACAAGAACATGGGACATTTATAAGTGGTTATACAACTTAAGACAATGTTTCTCTGCAGTAGCAAGCTACTTGTACTTCCTTTGGGATTGGCATGGTCTGTTGAATCTCTCCCTGCTGACAACATTCACTGGCTCCAAAGCTTTAGCAAGATGAAAGGATCAGGTTAGAGTATGGATGGGCCAAATATTATAAAGTTCTCATCCAGGTAAATATAGATATTTAATGTTCAAGACTGCAATGATCATGTCATGACCAGAGGATCTTTACTAATGTTTAAAGTTACTACTGATGAATCAGAATCTAAACATCGAAAATAAAACTATTTAAATAGGTTACAAGCCAAAGAGAACAGTGGTTATTGAAACTTGTCCTGAGGTTAGTGACTAGGAAGACACAATACTCCATATACAATACTTGGAATATAAAATTTCTCTCCTTTTTCTTTTGTTTTTGAGATTATATATATATATAATATATATATATATTATTACATATAGATTATATATATATTACATCAATTCTCTCTCTCCTCTCCTTCCTCTAAGCCCTTGTATAAGCCTGTCCTTGCTCCTTTTCAAATTCATGGACCCATTTTCATTAAATGCTGTTACATGCATCCATCTATACACACACAAATGTATGTATCATATATATTAAATATAATTTGCTCAGTCTGTATTTGTAATTTTTCTTTTTGATTCTTAAATATTGATTCTTGACTTGATGAGATTTAGAGTCCCCATAGAAATAGACAACAGACAAGGCTCTGAGGAGTTTCTAGCTAGATTGAGGTTGGAAAACTCTCCAACTGTTGGTGTCAGCATCCTATCTGTCATCCCTGTCTGAATAAAAAGAAGACAATCTGCTGATCAGCAGCATCCTTCTCTCTCTGCTTCCTGAATGTGGATCCCGTGGGACAAGCTGCTTTCTACCTTCAGTGTCTACCTTCCCCACCGTGGAAGCAGTACCCTTAAACTGTGAGCCAGAATAAACCCATCTTGCCTGATATGACTTTTCCCAAGCATTTATTGTTACAATGAACACATATGTTACAATGAACGCTTTCTACTAACCCATAGTACAATGCATTTTGAGATGGCTCAACTAAACAACAATTTATGATCAGCACTGTTGCCTACAATTTCAATCACTTAACGCTCAAGTGCTTCTGGCACAGCATCCATGTGGCCCAGAGCCTAAAGACCTCATGCAAGTAAAAGAACTTCCTGTGTCTCTGAATGCTGAGAGCTAGGAAGAGTCAGGGACAGCTGACTCTCTTGACTATGTTAGACTACCTGTAGACTGAAAAGGTGGAACAAAGTTGCTCACGGGGGAAGAAACTTTGAGGCAGGGCTTGTGGAGGAGCCAAGGGACACAAGACAAGCACAGGATTCCGTGTCACACAGGCCATGGGGGATTGGTTTTGATTCTTCGGGATCATAAAATATTTCTGCATGTGATCAGTGAACTCTTCATTTGTAGCTCAGTTATAGACACAGGTTTTATATTTAAATGTTAAAAGGAATTAAGCAAATCAAAGCATTCATGTGAAAAATGGTTAGCTTTCTCTTTGGAGGTTAGAAGAACAAGGTAAGATGTTAGATTTATTTAGGATGCTATGGCAACGATGCATAAGCTTGCTTGGAATTTTTGTGGGCTATCAAGAAATCCATTTTCTGTTTAAACATTTATTTGTTTGTTTATTTATTTATTTACTTACTTACCTATTCATTAGGGAAGGGCTTCCATGCTGCATGTGTCAGTGGAGGTCAAAGGATAGCGTGTAGGGGTCCATTGTCCTTTTTTTATTGAAAATTTCCACCTCCTCCCCTCCTCCAACTTCCCTCCCCTCCCCTCAATCCCCCTGCCCCTCCCTTTCCAGACCAAAGAACAGTCAGGGTTCCCTACCATATGGTAAGTCCAAGGTCCTCCCTGCTCCCCCCAGGTCCACGGAGGTGAGCACCCAAATGTACAAGGCTCCCACAAAGCCCGTCCATGCAGTAGAATCAAAATCCAGTGCCATTGTCCTTGACTTCTCATTCAGCCTCCACCGTCGGCCACATTCAGAGAGTCTGGTTTGATCACATGCTCCATCAGTCCCATTCCAACTGGCCTTGGTGATCTCCCATTAGATCAGTCCCACCGTCTCAGTGGGTGGACGCACCCCTCAAGGTCCTCACTTCTTTGCTCATGTTCTCCCTCCTTCTGCTCCTCATTTGGACCTTGGGAGCTCAGTCCAGTGCTCCAATGTGGGTCTCTGTCTCTATCTCTATCCATCACCAGATGAAGGTTCTATGGTGATATGCAAGATAGTCATCAGTGTGGCTATAGGGCAAGGCCAGTTCAGGCACCCTCTCCTCTGTTGCCCAAGAAACAAGCTGCGGACATCTCATTGGACACCTGGGAACCTTTGTACTCATGAGACTTCATAGCAAGCACATTTATGAGGCAACCCATTTCCCTGAAATGATTTATTATAAGTCCACAGATATAGAGATCTTGGAGACAGAGGTGTAGTATTTCTAGGAGAGGCCATGTTTTCAAGGACCCCAGGAACATACGTGTAAGACAAAAATAAATATTGTAAAGGAAATACCAGAGAGTTTAAAATGCCAATTAAAAGACTGCATTCCTATGTTCTGGGTTGTAGTGTCACATATTGTGATCACAGAACATTCATTGGTTTTGAGAAATGAAATACTCAAGGGAATGAGGAAAGACAAGAGAGAAAATGACCTACTTTTTTCTATCACAATTGAAACAAAATAGCCGGGCGGTGGTGGGGCACGGCTTTAATCCCGGCACTCGGGAGGCAGAGGCTGATGGATCTCTGTGAGTTCGAGGCCAGCCTGGTCTACAAGAGCTAGTTCCAGGACAGGCTCCAAAGCCACAGAGAAACCCTGTCTCGAAAAACCAAAAAAAAAAAAAAAAAAAAAAAAAAAGAAACAAAATAACATTCAAGGAAAGACAGGTGGAAGCCCCAGTGTGTGTATAATTATGCGTTTGGTGGTAACTGAAATGTCTTGCTTTCATTTTATTTATTATTTTGTATTTGGTTTGTTCATGGTGGTGGCAAGCACATGCATCCCTCCACACGTGTGAAATTGGTTCTGTCACTTCTTCCGTCTTATGCAGTCTCTAGATTGAACTCAGGTTGTCAAGCTGGTGACTCAAGTGCCGTACCCACTGATTTACCTCACTGACCTGTGACTCTAGTGTAGGTTGCCATTGCACACATTTTATACATTTTAAACTTCTAAATGCCAGTTCTAGCTCAAAAATTCTATACCCACAGCCTGAGTCCCATTTCCCTAAGACATTGTTCTAAGGGCCTGCACATAAAGACCCCACACTAGTCTAGGAAATCATGTTCCCACGGCTTGATGTTAACTCATGGCCCTGGAGGAAAAACTTTCATCATAATATCTCCTGTGGGGACATTATGTCCAAGTTCTTGGAAAATTCTCATGTGGATTTTCCTTTCCAGTCTTTTTGTATTTTTGACAGTGAATATTACTGGCAAGTAATTGATAATTGTACTTATTGGTACTGTTTGTTGCCTAGTTGTTAAGTGTAGGACTTTGTTCCTGGGACTAACCGGATGACTCAGTGCTCAGTAGAGTGTACTGTTCTTGCAAAGATTCTATCTCACTTCCCAGTATTCTTGTCGTCTGGCTCCAGGCCTCCTGTATCTCCAGCTCTAGGGGATCCAGTGCCCTATTCTGGCCTCTTGTGGGTATTTCACTCACATGCACATAGAAATATACAGTTAATGATTTTAAAGTAAGTCTTCAAAACTCCCGTTTCTAATTTCATGAAATTATTTCCATCATATCCTGATTTTGTCCTCTAAATTCCTAAGAGGTGTTGTTCTTGGTGATAGGAAACATTCCTCATTTGAGCCTGATTGAGTAAATGATTCCCGAAGTGTCTGTCCCATCTCCTTCTATACATCAATAACTTTTTTTAATCAAACTCTTTTCTTCTTTCTAAAAACATAACTTCAAGTAGAATATATAAAACCTACATGCAAGTTGACATAAATATATAATATGAATCATAATGTTTAGAATAATTAATCATTTGACAACTTACTAGTGGGTTTAAGAGATATGAGTCAGCATAGTTAAAATATAGTTAGAATCAGCTAGTGGTAAAAACGTATGTAAATATCTAGCCTGTCATCTAAGAAACTCTCTCCTAGTCACTTTAAAGTCCACCTTCAATATGACTATCATTTTGATTCCCAACACAATAAGTAGTTTTACATGTTTTAAAATTAAATTACAAAGTCTGTGCCCTACATCCCAGTATCTTTCACTCAGCATAATGTTGATTGATCTGTGTGATACTTGACAGTAACTCATTCATTTTAATGCGGAATGTTATTTCATGGGATGGACGCATAGCAGTTTGCCCATTGATCAGCTAATGGTTATTTGGGCTAGTTCCAACCTTCCTTTTACGGCTAAAAATGCTGTTGTCATTAGGTATCGAAGACTTTTTGTGAAAATATGCTTTTTTATCTTTGAAATATATATATTTCACTATATATATCATTTTATACACACACATACACACAAGTGAAGTTGCTGGGACATTTGTATTTGTAATTTTAATAACAGCGTAACATTCTACAAATAAGTTATACATTTTTTGCTACTTCTAAGTGATTTAAGAGGGTTCCACTTACTTGGTCTTGTCTTTCATATAAATAAAAATTGGTCCAGGGAGATGGCTCAGCAGGTAAACTTGCTGATTCTGGATAGCAGCTAGGCTTTTTTTTTTCTCCATTTATTCAAGATTTAAAAGGCAGGAAAATGGCATCATGCAAAGTGAATTATTGGCAAACTTACAGGTTTCATCAATACAAAAAGGACCTGCAGAGCTAGGATACTACTGATTCTAAGGGAACACGAGGTTTGTTTGAGTTTACTGTGTCCTATCCGGTGATTCCCTTCACCTCCATACCTTTCCTATTGGACTGAGGTGATATTTCTTCCATCATAGGGACTGGGTTTCTCTGTAATAGTTGATTGTCTGCAGTAACAATGAGTGCCCTAACTTCCTTTATTCTTTGTGGTATTACTGGTTTAGAGACCTACTACAGATGAGGGGGAGCAGGCTATGTAGCAAAGAAATAGAGACATACAAAAATCTACAGCCAAAATATGGAGACTTACCACTTATTGTTGGTTGCAGAAAGACATTTTTAAAAACTCTCAAACTGTGATTTGTTTCTCTTCTCCCATCCTAAGTCATCATAGCCTCAAAGCTAAAATTGTTGTACCCTTAAAATAGATATTGTTTATTTTATGTAAATTATGTTGATATCATTGAAATAGCACATTAGAAATTTGAGTTATTGGTGAGATCACAGTAACGTCTTTTTCCTTTTTTTTTTTTTTTTTTGGTTTTTCGAGACAGGGTTTCTCTGCAGCTTTTTTAGAGCCTGTCCTGGAACTAGCTCTTGTAGACCAGGCTGGCCTCGAACTCACAGAGATCCGCCTGCCTCTGCCTCCCGAATGCTGGGATTAAAGGCCTGCGCCACCACCGCCCAGCTCACAGTAACGTCTTTTAAATTTGCAAGCCAACAAGTTGCTTCCTGTTCAAAGGCTTTCTGTGCTTTCAGACATGGGATGCTCTGCAATGTTTCTAAACCAAACAAACTTAAGTCTTGTATCAACCTAGATTCTACACAGCTATTCTCAGAACACACCTTGCTTATTACTGACTTGGACTTTCCCCTCTTAAATCACTTCTTTTCCTCTGCCTATGTCCTCCGCATGTACTAATAAATACCCCATTTAAAGCCTCTGTATATTTAACTCTTACAAAATGTCCTTTCTTAAAAAGTTAGTCAAGATTTTGTTGTGCCAAGTCTTACAGTTCTGTGATCTACTTTCGTTTACGTTGCTGTAATAAATTACCTTGATCCAATGCAACATGAGGGGGTGTTTAGATCACAATTTCAGGCTACAGCTCATCATTGCAGGAAGTCACAGAGGCAGGAGCTTGAGCAGCTGGTTGCTCCATATCCACAGCCAATGGCAGAGAGAAATGAATGGGTGCATACAGCCAACTTGCTCCCGCTGCTGTTCCTGCTCAGTCAGTGTTCTTCACTCTTCAAAGCTTAGGATCTAACCCTGGAAATAATGCCACTCACATTCAGGGTGAGTCTTCCTACCTCAGTTTTCAATCAAGACAATTGTTCATAGATATTCCCACAGTCCAACCCGATGGAGACAATCCCTCATTGAGACCCTCATCCCAGGTGATCCCAAGTTGTGTCAAGTCTACAGCTAAAACAAACCATGAAAATCCATATTTATTCTTCCAGTTGGATTGACTTTCCCTTCCCTGCTGTCACACCCCTTACTAGATGCTAATGAAATTCCCACCATGATTTAAAATGAGGCAGGCTCTCTCCTGTGATTCACTACCTTGGAGAGCCTACACACTATAAATACCTTTCAACTGTATGAAAATAAAAGATGCCAAGAGCCAAAGACATATTGTTATCTATCTTGGCAAATGGGAAAGGTAGATAACTATAATTAGGAACAAACAGAAAACATAATTAATCAAGTCAATAGCAAATAACAACACAGGGAGAGTCGTGGGTTTCCTTCCATCCTGGGGCCCAGTGAAACAAAGTAGAGGGAAAATGATGGAGGATGGGATAAGAACATTGTAATTACAGTTGCTTCCAATTTCATCATATTAATCTAGGAATCCTGGCAGCAGCACTCTGCAGGAGACAGAAAATGATGAATACGGCAAATTACCACTTCCTGCTGCAATATGGGGGTATTTCTCCAACTGATTCTTATCAATGGTCAAAGACAGACCAGCATATCCATATCACTGAAGTGAATTCTTTCCAGTATAATTGTCTTGCATGGAATCATAAAATTGAAGCCAATTATTTACAAAACACAATTTATAACTTTCAGGGGACTAGCTAGAAAGAAAATTCAAGAATACAAGTAAGTTACAGACATTGGAGAATAATCTGATGTAGTAGATGGACAGTAGGTGGATTTCTGTCTCTGTCTGTCTTTCTATCTTTCTATCTTTCTCTGTCTCTGTCTCTCTGCCTCTGGCTGTCTATCTTTCTGTCTTTTTTGCTCTCTCTCATACACACACACACACACACACACACACACACACACACACATTCAATCTTTGGAAGAAGAATGGGGAAGTGGTTCAGTGGTTCCCAGTAGGTATGCACTGCCGCTGGAAGTCCTAATTTTCACCCTCAAAACACACAATAAAAACGGTGGGAATAGTGAAGCACACTTGGAATACCAACACTGGGAGACAGAGACAAGTAGCTCTTTTGGGTGTAAATGCCAGTCAGCTTTACCTTTTTGGAAGTTCCAAGCTAGGGAGAGTCTGTCATTTAAAAAAAGCAAGGTAGATACCACCTGAGGGAGGATTGGCCATGTTGACCTTGCCTTCACATCCAACTTTACACATGTGCATACACACACTGGCACCTGCATACACGAACATGTACACACAGGTTAGTAAGAAACTATACACAACATAATCCAAGGTGTATTTGCTGATCCAGGTATTATGTGAGGTTCTGTAGTAGAAATTAAAGACAGATTGCTTCTTTCAAGTTCAACTAACTAACAATTTATACTTATATGATTAATAGAGGATAGCAGAGAACAACTCCAGTGCAATGCATACCAAAGGGGAATCATGTGATACCACACTTAGAAAGAGCTGATGAGCTTGTATTGATTGACTCCCACTATTTCAAACATGTCAAGCAAGTTTGCAGCACTCCAAATCATTAACTAACTACTAATTAATTAATTAATGTATTTACTTATTTATCTACCTATTGTATTGCTGGAGATAAAACTTAGAACTTTGAACATACAGACAAATGTTCTATGACAGAGCAACATCCTGACTTTCTTTGGACAAACTTTCTGTGAGGATGTTTGAACAAATGACTAATTATGTCAGAGAGAACATTACTGCCAACAAAAAAGATTCTTCCCAAGTGTATCTTGGTAACAATGAGTTATATTGGGGTTATGTACAACATTCCTATAATTGTTTCTATTAAATAAATATTAAATATAATAATGTGTGACAAATCTTTATCTTATATTTGTGTATGTGCTTGTAAGTCTATGTGCATGTGTGTATTTATACATGCATTTTTGTGTGTGAGTGCATGTGTATATGTGTGTATGAGTATGTGCGTGCATGGGTATTTGTGTTTCTGTGTGTGCATATGCATAGGTTTGTGTATGCGTTGTATGTGTTTGTGTGCTTGTGTGTGCATATGCATATTTTTATGATGCATGCCAGTAAACTGTACAATTTAGGCAGAAAATCTGAGATATTTTTGCTTTGTTTAAATTTAATATAGCTGTGGATGGTCTACCATGACAGTGTTTACAGAGCCATGTCCCTGAGAATTTTTCATTTCATACATCATTTACGACTGGCCCAGGTGATCCCATAAATTCTGGACCTATATAATTTCACCACAGAAAGGTAAAATAAAAATATACTTATTCACAGAGAATTCAGAGCGATCATGCATCCCCCTTCCTTTCCACTTCCCCCAATCCAATTATTAGAAAACTAGAAGGAAAGAGCCTGAGGTTCCCTCACAATATAAAACAAATTTGATGTTTCACTGCTACGATTTGTTTTTATGAAGGAATTCATCTCTCTCGTGACTTCTGACTTGCTGTCTCAAAAACTCTGTCTAGGGTCAGGGAGCTAAGAAAGAAAAGAAGGGAAGAGAAAAGTTTGAAAAGAAATAGCAGTCCATTGTCCAGTCAAGCATTCCCATGTTGACAATCACAAAGTCCATGGAGACATTAATATAGGTCAGTGACTTTATTTTTTTACTTATATTTGGTCATTTCCCGTATTTTTGAGAATTTTATACATTAGAACATAAAACATGATCATATCCAACCCCATTCGTCTCTTCCAACACCCTCATATCCCCTAACATATCCCCCTCCCAAGTTTATGTTTTCCTTTCTTGTGTTGTTGATAATCCACAATATCCTATCCATGCTGCCTAGATGTGCATAGGTGTGGGCGCATCTAGTGAGCCATGGGAAACCTACCAGTAACCACATCTTCAAGAATTCTCCCTCTCCGGATAGCTGCTGCCACCTGCCAGTAGCTCCTCAGTGACAAAAGCACCTCTCCTGACAATGTTGGAGCTTTAACTGGCTAGAGCTTGGGTAGATGTTGTGCAGGTAGGCACAACTCCAATGTGTACCATGAGTGTGGTCACCACGTGACATCTAGAAGATGGCAGTTTACACTTTCATCCTCTGCCTCTCACATTCTTTCTGCCTCCTCTTCTGGGTCAGTCCCTGGAATCTTAAAAGTGCCTGGTTGATAAACATACCCCATGAGCACTGTTTCTTATCATCACTTTAGAGGTCAATGTCATTAAAGTCAGCATAACTTACGGAGCCATATCACCCTTGTGTTTTATATATGTAAAGGAACTCTAGCCCAAGACTGACTATTAGCTATGATGTGTACAATTTCATGTCAACATGGAAATGAAAGGAATATTTCACTCTCTTCCCCTGAAGATCAAGTAATAAGCTTTGTGCAAATGAAGCAGCAAGGGCTTAGCAATGTAAAGAATACAAATGTATTTTTCTGCATTAGAGGAGACACACACAGTAGGTAGCACCCAAAAGTCCAGACAGAATGAGAAGCTTAAGTACTAATCTTCGTTGGCCAAGGACTTGTGAGCTACAGGCTAATTGAAGGAATATGTCGTAACATGCCTTTTTTTCATCTGGGTATAAAATCATCATCTCTTTGCCATCTTGGCGTAAAGATTACCCTGGCCGGGTAGCCATGGTAACTAACTGAGCAGAACACTGCAGAGGTCTATGTAAATGGTGATGGTGCAATAGGCTAAGAATGTTATATTTAGAGATATATAAGTACACACACACACACACACTTATGTTACAACAATTAACATAAAAAGAGGCCATGAATTTCAGAGTAAGTAGAGTATATGAAAGGGCTTAGAGAGAGGAAACAGAAGGCAGAAGGGGAAAAGATGTAATTATGTTATAATCTCAAAACTAATAAGAGAAATTATCAAAATAATAAATTTATTGCACTTAGTATTTAAGAAACAGACAGACAGGGAGAGACAGTCAGATTGGCATACAGGGAGAGAGAGAGAGAGAGAGAGAGAGAGAGAGAGAGAGAGAGAGAGAGAGAGAGAGAGAGAGAGAGAGAGACAGAGAGAGAGAGAGAGACAGAGAGAGAGAGAGAGACAGAGAGAGAGAGAGAGACAGAGAGAAAGAGAGACAGAAAGAGAGCACCATGGTACATGTGTAGAAGTAGGAGAAAAACTTGGGACAGTTGCTTTTCTGCTTTGACAATGTGGTACTCATGGATCACACTCAGATTGACAGGCCTGGCAACATGTGTCTTTACCAACTGAGTCATCTTGATTGCCTATGGTTTTCTGTTATGGTCTCTGTCTGTTGCAAAACTACATTTACCTGTGGGTATAAGGACAAATGTTTAGATTGTTTGAATTGATGCTGGCTCAGTAAAGCGGTGGTTGTCAGCATTCTCCAAGATCCATGACTTCCCTAGGCCTGGGTATGTTGCTGACTTTCCAGTACCAGGTGTAAATCTGCTATTTGAACCCAATGCATTATTATTCTCTGTGACACATAGTAAAATTACACATAGTCCTGTGAAGACGGATGCTAAAATGAAATCCCACACTAGCTTAGAACTGAGTATAATAAAGCGTTATTTATTTAGGGGTAGACTCACAGTTCACAGTCCTCTGCTTGAACGAGGAACAGCAACTGAATCCTGCGGCAGGCAGCAGGAAGGGAGGGCAACTGCGCTTAAAGTATTTATAGTATAAGAGGCCCCGCCCAAGTGGGTGGGTACTTAAAAGCTACTGGCTGAAGGAGTTTCCACAGCAGTCCTGCTCAATTGAGTCTGCTTTTTTCCCTTCTAGATCCTCCTATTACACACACACACACACACACACACACACACACACACACACACACACACACACAGAGAGAGAGAGAGAGAGAGAGAGAGAGAGAGAGAGAGAGAGAGTTTGTCTATGTAAAATGCATACCTCATCACGGAAAGAATAAAGAAGAGTTATTCCTGAGCCAAATATGAGTGACAGTGGCCCAGGAACAGAGGTTCAGGTTACCTCAAAACCATGTTCCAACACAGAAATTGTTTCACAAGGTTTCTATTCCATTAACCAAAATAAAATCATAAATCTAAACATCTTTCAGAAGTGTCAGTGTGAATATGGCGTAGTCAGGATAAAGCAAAAGTGTTAAAATCTTTGCTGTCCTGTTATGGTGTTATCTAACAGCATTCCAAGCTTCTAAATGGTAGAAGTCAGTGGTCGAGAAAGTTAATTGAACCCAAAACATTACAGTTGGTACTCAGAGTGATATTATATTAGGCACACAATTGAAGAACTATTATAAGAGAGGAAGATAGCATGATATAATAGACCCTGGAGCCACAACATCCCAGCTCTCCACAATCGCAAATCCCTATTAGTCTGTCAGCTTTGCAGAACCTCTACCATAGATGTGACTTTCTTCTGTGAGCTTTGTGCCACACTGTCAATACATCTCTCTTGGCCTTCTTCTCCATGCTACATATATCGTCCCTGCTATGTTCATGATTTCATTGAAATGCATTGTCCCTTCTCCATCTCCATCACTCCCTAACATTGTGAGTGGTTTTGAGTCATGGACAGTTATTTAATGTTTGTAAAACCTTAGTTGCTATAGGAAAGATCTGAGTGACATGGGTTCTCAGTCACTGTTTGTTGATTGGGTAAGGCTCATATTCCAGATTTGACATAGTGCATATTTTTCACAAACAGCCCACAGGAAGCCAGGAGGCATTATGAATCAAACTTGATGTTGGGCAGCTATAAACCCAAAGAACAGACTACGGACTTCTGAAAACCCTCTTCTTTTGCAGAAAGCAATTGGAAAACTGGCCCCAAATTGTCAAAGTCAACTTCTTTTGAAACCTGGAAAAAATAGCTGAAATCTTAAGGAGAATGTTTCGGAGGAAAGCAATCAGGGGAGAATGTGTTTAGGAAAAGCGGCTGACTCTTGGGAACGGCACTGTTCTTTGCCGCCGTTATCTCACTCTTCCATCTGATCCTCTGTTCCCAATGCTTTCTTTGATATGCATTTGTATGTGTGTGGGGGAGTGTTTGTGCAGATGTACTTGTGCACGGGTGCGTGTAGACACCAGAGGGCAACCTTGGGTGTGGTTCCTCAGGTGACATGTGTGTGTGTGTTCTTGTGTGTGTGTGTAGGTTTGTAGCAGGGCATCTCTTGCCAGTAAGCTAGGCTAAACGGTGAGGGAGCCCTAGGACTCTTCGGTCTCTGCCTCCCCAGTGCTGGGATTATGTTTTTTTTTTTTTTGTTTGTTTGTTTTGTTTTTGTTTTTGATTTTCGAGACAGTGTTTCTCTGCAGCTTTAGAGCCTGTCCTGGAGCTAGCTCTTGTAGACCAGGCTGGTCTCGAACTCACAGAGATCCGCCTGCCTCTGCCTCACGAGTGCTGGGATTAAAGGCGTGCGCCACCACCGCCCGGCTAGTGCTGGGATTATGAATGCAGGCCAGCACACCCAGCTTCTTCATGTGGGTGCTAGAACTTGAACTCAGTGTTCTTCTATTTGCACTACCAGGGGCTTCCTGACAGAGCTGCCTTCCAAGTCCATTGTCTCCTAGCTCCTTAAGTAGACTTATCCACAATCACAAGGACAACAAATACCTTGACTGCCATTAGTGGAAGTAGCCAAGAGCAGAGTTTGAATTCTTTTGAAACCTTGTTTTAGGGGCTAGAAATTTTAGCTAAGCTGTGGAATGGTTGCTTAGCATGCTACTGGCTAAAGTATAAAGTTACTACCGATGAATCAGAAACTAAACATTGAAAATAAACTATTTAAGCAGGTTACAGGCCAATGAAAATGGTGGTTAGTGAGGTTAGTAAATAGAAAGACACAATGTTCCACTTTCTTAGTGTTGTTGTATATTTTTTGGTGTTGTTGTGTGTTTGTTTCATTTGAGATAGAGTCTCTTGCAATTTAGGCTGGCCTTGAACTCATTATGTAGACAAGAATTTCTTGAATTGCTAATCCTCCTGCCTCTATCTCTGGAGTGCTGGGATTGCAGTTATGTATAATTGTATCCAGGTGATACAGTATTGGGGCTTGAACTCAAGGCTTTGGGTATGATGGCATGAACTCTATCAACTTAATTATATCCTCAGCCCCAAGGAATAGTTTATTTTTTTCTCTAGAATCCTCTGCAGGGAGATTGCAAGTGTTGTAGGTTTATCATAAGCCGAGTGTAGACAATAGACTCCTCTGTTAATGAAAATTTCCCGTAATGAAACTACTGTCAACTGAAGCTTCTGCAAAGCTGAATAGCAGGTTAGAACTTCAGTGATTGTAGCAGTTTGCACTACCATCAGCAGTGCAGGAGTGTTCCCTTTACCCCACAACCTCTCCAGCATAAGTTGTCATCAGTGTTTTTGATCTTGGCCATTCTTACAGGTGTAAGATGGAATCTCAGAGGTGTTTTGATTTGCATTTCTGTGATGACTAAGGATGTTGAGCATTTCCTTAAGTGTCTTTCAGCCACTTTAGATTCCTCTGTTGAGAGTTCTCTGTTTAGGTCTGTACTCATTTTTTATTGGATTATTTGTTCTTTTGATGACCAATTTCATTAGTTCTTTTTATATTTTAGAGATATCAGTATGGTGATTTCTTAGAAAATTAGGAAACAACCTTCCTCAAGACCCAGTAATATCACTTTTGGATATATACCCAAAGGATGCTCAATCACACCACAAGGACATGTGCTCAACTATGTTCATAGAACCATTGTTTGTCATAGCCAGAATGTGGAAACAACCTAAATGCCCCTTGAATGAAGAATGGATAGGGAAAATGTGGTACATTAATACAATGGAGTACTATACAGCAGAAAAAATGACACATTGAATTTTGCAGGAAAATGGATGGATCTAGAAAACATAATATTGAGTGAAATAATACAGACACAGAAAGACAAATATCATATGGCTCATTCATCAGTGGCTTTTAGACATAAGGCAAAGAGAAACCAGCCTATAATTTACAAATCCAGAGAAACTAGACATCAAACAGAACACTAAGAAAGCCATACATGGATCTAATCTACATGGGAAGTAGAAAAACACAAGGTCTCCTAAGTAAATTGGAGGCATGGGGACCATGAGATAGGGTTTAAGGAGAGGGGACAGTGAGGGGAGCAGAGAAAAATGTAGAGCTCATTAAAATCAATAAAAGAGAACTTCGGTGATTTAGGAAACAACCTTCTTGAAAACAAGATGCCTCCTTGCATCTTGCAGGTCAAGAGAATAATTGCAATGCATACATTAGGCTATCTTTAGACCCCTTAGCAGTCATTTCTTTCACCACTGTTTCTAGCTAAACATCTTTGTGATGTGTCACTGGACCTTTTGAAATATAGCAAATCAATGGTTTCCTCTAACCAAGAGGTTGAGAATCACCATAGAAATCACCTGTGGTTTCCTGCCTACATGAAGTCTCAACCAGTGTATTTGAAAAATGTCTTATTTATGATTTTCTTTTACTGTTGAAAAGTCTATGTTACTCAGGATTCTTGAGAGGAACAGAGCCTATAGAATGTGCACACCACATGCACACATGCATTTATACATATAAACACATACACATGCAAATATACTTACCTACATATATACACACACACATACATATGTGTTGATTTGTTATATTGGCTTAAAAAGGTATGGGCCGAGTAGTCTAACAGTGACCAGCCACCATGGTGGTGAAATATGCTAGGGAGCCAGAAGGCCAAACAGAAAATAAAGCTAAAGCTACCAGATGGAACACGGACAGTCTGAACATGAATCTGTGATCTTGGTCACTCATACTGGACACCAAAATAAACTGCTTATCACTTTTGGAGTGTGAGATGCGGTTTTTGCATTGACACCTCTAGCTTTCCAGGTGATTGATATTGGTTTCAAAAGTTTCTATTTCCAGTGTTTTTGGTTTTCAGCTATTCCTAACCAGCCAAATAGATAAAATAAGATTTTATATTTGGCACTATGTTTGCTTTTATTTGGACTATTTGACAATAATTTCTTATATTTGTACACACCACAGGCAGAACATGCACTAGAGAAAAATCTCACTGTATCTCCTTAGAGAGATTTTGCTTTTCACTTTTCTTTCTTCATTTTAAGATTTATGTTAATTCAATTGTGTGTGTGTGTGTGTGTGTGTGTGTGTGTGTGTGTCTGCCTGGCAGTTTATGAACATGAATACAGGCTTTGTGGAAGCCATAAAAAGGCACCGATTCCCGGGGAACTAGAGTTACAGGCAGTCACGAGCTATCAGACATGGGTGCTGGTAACTGAGCTCGGGGTCTCTGCAAGAGCAGTGTGGACTCTTAACCCCCAAGCCATCTCTCCAGCCACTTGAAGGTTGCTTTTTTTGTCTTTGGAGGTTAAATTTCCTTACAAAATTTCTGTTCTCTTTGACAAAAGAAAGCACTCCCAATTCATTGCTTTTGTCAAGATTTTACTATGTAGGTGACAGGGAATGGAACTATGAGGGGCACTGAGGATCATTAAACAGTGGTCTTTCTGGGGAAGAGCTGAAGTGTCTTTCTAGAAGCAACACATAATTATGTGAAACATCTAGCAGTGCAGTATATCACAGGGGTAGTGAAAATATACCCCATGCCAGGTCATGGAAACTAGACACATGAAGACGGGGGCTGTGATGTGACCTGGTACCCAGCTTCCCTTCTCCGGGAGAGACATCAGCAATTCCACAACAGGAATTGTGGGAAGAAAACATTTTGCACAGGTTTGTAGAAACCCTAAAAATCTGCTTCGTTTTCTCTCCCAACATTTTCAGTAGCAATATAAAAAATAAAGGACATCTCTCTAGCCATTGCACATGTCTTTGCAGGAAGTGGCAGGTGCTTTACCTCCAGGGAAGGCTGTGACCAAGCACAGAACAACCTTTGTGGCTCTGGCTGGGTCTGTGGTTGTTCTCCATCTCAGCACTTGTGCTAATTATGGGGTGGGGGGAGAAGGGTTTCAGGAAGAAGTAAGGGTAATCTTATAAGTGCCAGGAGGAAGGAAGAGAGATGGGGGGTGGAATCTCAGCCTACAAATGAAAAGCAAAGGTAAAATTGTCACCTAACGTTTAGGGTAAATAAAATGTGAACTCTAGGAAATTTCTCTTTCTTCGTTCTTTTTGCCTTTCTGTCCTTATTTCCTCGACACTCTGGCAAGAATGAAGCTGTTCCAAACAGAAACTTACATCACTCTCTTTTGGTGATCAGATCAGACCACTGGAACAATGGACCCCACTATATTTTAATAACCTCAGGGCTCTCATACTAGGAGAAAGAAAGTCTGGGAGCCTGGTTCTAGAGAGAAGGAAAGAGATTTAGAACTTCCAGATGCTTTGCCGGAGAGATAACGAAGACGGGCTGGCTGGAACCATGATTTGGCCTTGACCATTCAGATCGAAGGGGTTACACTCTTCCACTCTCTCAACTGAATTTAGCTTTCAGTTCTCTGAAATGGACAAGACAGGTGTCTCTCCCAACAGAGGGCCATTTATCCACAATGCCCTTGCATTCGGGGATGAGGCCTGAGCCAGTCTTACCATGTCTCAAGGACAAATCCAGCAGCCCCTTTCTGAGTCGCCTCCAAATGTGGTCAAGCTTGTGTAAGTATGTCCAAAAATGATACAACTAAACCTCAGCCAAGTAAAAGTATACTAGTGTAGCCACTTTTTGCTTAGCCAATTATGTTTGACATGACCTAACTGTCCCTGAAACTCATCAACTATACTGAAAAGGAGCCTGCATGCTCCTCTTGCCATTGTCACCATTTTGTATAGGTGAATCACCACACATGCACGCTGGAATATTAATAAGTGCTATTGTTTTTACATACTGTTTGAGTCTGGGCTCTTCCTTCAGTATTTCCTCAGACGTGAAAAGATTAGAATAATGAAGATGGACCTGTCATGTTACTGGACCATTTGACATTTTTTTTCCAATGTGGTCTTGGTTTGAATCTGCTTTTCCCTATTGCCTGTCTCTTCATTTGGCCTATTGAGAGTGAGTGGCAGAGTCTAGGCTTTTAAGGGAGCAAAGGTGTGGGCTCTGTCTGACCTCATATTTCAAGCAACCCAACCACCTCTCCTTCTCTCTCTTCCTCTGTTCCTTGTCTTCATTAGAAGGCTGCCAGCAGTTCATCCTTAGAAAGATGGGCAGCAAGTATTCTTCACCCCTTTCTCAGGTCTCAGGCTCCACCTTCTGCTTCCTCTAAGTAGGCCAGGATGCAAAAGTGTGGACAATTGAGTATGCTGGAAACTAGTGAAGGCCAGTCATCTATAGGAAGAAATCAAGACATAGGAGACCTTTAAAAACTGATTTCTCAAAGCCGGGAGGGCCTTCTCTCACATGAGGCCACGGAGTTCTTTAAATTCCACAGTAAAGGAAACCCTTATTGCAGAAATCAGCTTTGAAGTTGTTTGAAGATGAAAGAGGAGGCTTGCCTCTGAGCCAGTTCCCAAGCAGCTGGGAGG
This sequence comes from Arvicola amphibius, assembly GCF_903992535.2. Lineage (NCBI taxonomy): Eukaryota > Metazoa > Chordata > Mammalia > Rodentia > Cricetidae > Arvicola > Arvicola amphibius. The sequence goes on along the minus strand of NC_052058.2, from coordinate 97,574,457 downwards.
GACTACCAGCATCTTGAAATGTGTTTCAAGAAACTTATTAGAATTTGAAAGACTGTGCACACAGATTCCCTGTGGCTCCATCCCCCTAAACGTGTGTGACACAGTTCAGGAGCATGGTTGAGTCCTGGGCCAGTACAAACTACAATCAAAGTCTTGTTATTTGATTATACAAAATGATTTCTTATTCCACAGAGAAGATGAAAGGCAATTACTTTAGCAACTTACCTGTGAACTGAGCTCCGTTCACCCCCTCATTCTCATTTAATGCTGCATAAAAATATAGGTTCTGTGCAGCATTTGTGAGGACTCAACACATCTCAAACTCCCCTATGCTGGTGTTTGACTTCATGTCTATTAGCCAATGGAACACTCTAACTTGCAAAATAACAAGTAGAAAAACTTTACTTTTGCTAATAAATTATTCTAGCAATATTATTTAAAACAGGGTTTCTCTGTAGCTTTGGAGCATGTCCTGGAACTAGTTCTTGTAGACCAGGCTGGCCTCAAACTCTAATAAAAATTTTTTAAAAATCATTAACATAAAATCTAAGTAATGTAAAATCATGGCTCTGTGGCCAAACAGTTTCTGCACAAGCCTGACAGCTTGGGTTCAGTTCCTGTAACCCACACGAATAGTTGGATGAGCTGGTGTACATCTGCACTCTAATGGAGATGGGAGGTAGAGACAGGAGAATCATCTGGAAGCTCAGATGTGTTGTCACAAAACCAAGAAAAGAAACTGTCTCTAAACAAGGTGGAAGGAGATAACTGACTCCCAGGGAGTTGTCCTCTGACCCCAGGATATGCGCATGGCTATGTGCACCAACCTTCTCATATATATACACCGTTTCTCATCCACACAGACAAATTAAATCTTTAAAATAGTCCAACAAAACACTTGTTGCTTATTATATTTCAGAACTGTAATTCCATGTCAAAATTTCAAAGTGGTTTTATGATTCAAACAGGCGATAAAACTGAGAAACACATAAACAGTTTTATAATTAATGGAGATGGAATTTTAATCCACAAAAGGAGAGAATGCTATCTATGTTTCTGTATGAAATTTCAGATGAACCTGGGACAGCAGGTATGAGTAGGGACGTGTATATTGTCATAAAGGCGCAGTTGTGCTCTAGCCCAAAACTAGGAATCAGGTTATACATGTCATCACCAGCTAAGCATGGGCTCACTGAAAATGGTTGGCTTGTTTATTCTGAGTTACCTTCTACCAAGACTATATATATGCCCTGCAGAAGTAAAGTTGATACCAGGAGACACCTGCTTGGTTTTTAAGAAGTGCCTGAACCCAGACATCCAAAGAATGAGAAGAACATGCAAGGAATGATAATGAGAGGTATATAGCCACCACAAGTCTCAAGTGTGTGCTGGCCACCTGACCTAAAGGTCCAAGACTGTGATCTGAAATGAGTGATTGCTTTTGTGCCCCTAACACCATCAAATCTTCTTGAGACAAGGTGGAGTCAGAGTTTGGAATGTTAATCCATTGTCTTCTCAGGTAAATGCTCTCTGCATAAAGTGATGATTTAAGATACAATTGATTTTGAGATTTTATTCTACCCAAGTCAGAATGGCTAAGATTAAGAAAACAAACAGCAAGAAATGGTGGTGAGAATATAGGGAAAGAAAATCCTCATTCATTCTTTGTTGAAGTGAACACTAGTGAAACTACTACAAAAATCAGAATGGAGTTTTCTCTAAAAGCTAAAATCTACCATTATGATCCATTCACACCACTGATGAGCGAGAGCACAAAACATTCTACATCCCACTACAGAGACTTTTGATTGTCTATGCTCATTGCTGTATTAGGCACAAGCCACTAGCTCTGAAAGAATTCCATAACAGACTTTTCTCTGGACATTCTGTGTTTAGCTGAGAAAAATGCCAAAGGAAATCTGTGGTTCTTAGAGATTGGAAAGTGGTGAATACAGTTGTTTGTTAGATGAAGACTTTCACCAGAGAATCAAGACATCTTTGAGTTTGCCCTTGCCTACTCAGTGCAAAGGATCCATGAGAGAGAGAACCAAAGTAGTTAATAAGGTATGTCTTGAAGACTGTCTAGATTCAAATAGTGGTTCAATAAGCTATTCCTTTTCAGTGCTCGTGCAGAGAACTGCTGATCTGTGAATCTCCTCGTGAATAAAGAGGGAGCCTGAAAAGGCCAGTTCCTATAGCCATACTGATGAATTTCTTGCATATCACCATAGAACCTCCACCTGGCGAGAGATGAAGAAAATGACTGAGCCCAACATTGGAGCACTGAACTGAGCTCCCAAGGTCCTGATGAGGAGCAGAAAGAGAGAGAACATGAGAAAGAAAGTCAGGACCGTGAGGGGTGCGTTAACCCATGGAGACGGTGGGACAGAACTAATGGGAGATCACCAACTCCAGTTGGAATGGGACTGATGGAACATGCGACCAAACCGGACTCTCTGAATGTGGCCGACAGTGGGGGCTGACTGAGAAGCAAAGGACAATGGCGCTGGTCTCTGATTCTTCTGCATGGACGGGCTCTCTGGGAGCCTTCTCAGCTTGGTCGATCACCTTCCTGGACCTGGGGGGAGTTGGAAGGACCTTGGTCTTAACATAGAGTAGGGAACCCTGATGGCTACTTGGCCTGGAGAGGGAGGGAGGGCGGGTATGGGTGGAGGGGAGGGGAGGGAAGGGGGAGGAGGAGGGGAGGAGATGGAAATTTTAAATATAAAAAAAAAAACATGAAAAAAAAGAACCCTTTATTATACCCCATTCTGAGCTAGTGTGGGACTACTTTGTAGCAACAATCTATATCTGGCACCCACCTCCCAACTCCACGTCTACTGGGACCAGCCCCAAAGGTCCGGTCTATGTCCCAGAAGGTCTCCAACATTCACCTGCCTGGCTTGATTTCACGTATTAAGCTGTTTTTGTCCAAAACACACCCCAATGGAGCTACTGCATGGCCACTTGGCAATTTCCCAGGCTGGCATATGCTTCCCGTCCCCCTTGCGGCTTTCCCTGCCATGCAACTACTTGCACAGCTTCTGATTTTTGTTCCTGGATAGCGAGCTCTGGGTTTCTTGATATTCTGGCCACTAAAAAAACGGAGAAAGTCAGGAACGCGAGGGGTGCGTTCACTCATGGAGACGGTGGGACAGAACTAAAGGGAGATCACCAACTCCAGTTGGAATGGGACTGATGGATCATGCGACCAAATCCGTCTCTCTGAATGTGGCCAACAGCGGGGGCTGACTGAGAAGCAAAGGACATTGGCGCTGGGCTCTGATTCTTCTGCATGGACGGGCTCTGTGGGAGCCTTCTCAGCTTGGTCGATCACCTTCCTGGACCTGGGGCGAGTTGGGAGGACCTTGGACTTAGCATAGAGTGGGGAACCCTGATGGCTCCTTGGCCTTGAGAGGGAGGGTGGGGAGGTATGGGTGGAGGGAAGGGGAGGGAAGGGGGAGAAGGAGGGGAGGGAAGGGGGAGGAGGAGGGGAGGGAGGGGGAAGGAGGAGGGAAGGAGATGGAAATTTTTAAATATAAAAAAAATAAACCATGAGAAAAAAAAACGAAAAAAAAATCTCTCTCCACATACAGAATTAGTTTAATTGCACTTAATTTGTCAAGCAAAGCATATTTTTCAGTATTTAAGTAGGCACCAATGTGTAAAACAGAACTGAGCAGAACTATTCACATTCATACTGGTAGCATCTCTCTGTCACATGTGGTACCTGCTGGCCAATAAAAATTATTAAAGCTACCAAGATTTACTCAAATCTCTTAATGAAAGTAAGTTTATTTGATTAATAAATAAATCAATGAATTTGAAAGTTATATAATTGCAGACAATATCGTCATCGAGAAATATAATAACCTTTTTGCTTATACTAGGGATGGTATTCTGTAAGGCTTATATGATTTTTCTAATACATCTATTTATTGGATATTGGGACTTAACTTTGTCAATTACCTAGGTTATAAAATAGGTTTACAGAAAATTAGAACACAAAAGGCATAAATAAGGAGAGACTGATTGTGGACTCTTAATGACTTCCAAAGTTTGTTAGGAGACATTTCCAGTCTACAACTCACTGTTGGGATAACACCTGATCTAATAATTCATCTAAACAAGACAGCTTAGATGGTGACAAAGACTTAAATAGTCCCAGGAAATTAACAGCTGAAACTAAAAAAAAAAAAAAAATAACTGTGGTTGAAGAGAAATTACAGGAGGCACTTGTGGATCAGGTGATTCCAAATCTTAATTGCATTCTAATAGTATTGGCTTTCAGAATTTCCCCTACAGGAATTTTAGTGAAGAGAGAAAAAGGTATTTCAGAATGAATCTTTTTAACACATAAACCAAGTAAAAATTTAAAACTTATGTGGAAAAGGTCTTTTAATTAATTATAAAAGGAAAACTGGTACTTTGTCATCTAGCAGGTATAGATCCAACAGAGATTGTAGTGCCTTTTACTACCGATGAAATTAAAAAAAAAAATTACAGGAAGACAATGAACATTGGGAAAGATCTTGTGCTATTTTTTTAGGAGAGATTAATAGCAATTATCCCAAAAGTCATAGAATTAACCTTATAAAGAGAACTACTTGGATCCTTCCCCACATTGTATGTGACACAATAATAACTGAAGCTCATACATTCTATACTGATGCAAAGAAATCAGGAAATGTAGGTTACAAATCAGAAGATTTAAGTAATGTAGAACAAAGCCCTTATAATTCTGTGGAAAAAGCAGAATTATGTGCTATTCTTGTGGTATTAAGCAATTTTAAAGAGCCTCTCAATACCGTTACTGATTTGCAATATGCAGAAAGCGTTGTCTTGCATATTGGAACCACTGAATTTATACCAGATCATACAGAACTGACTTCATTATTCATACAGGTTCAAGATACAATCAAGGATAGGTTTTGTCTTGTATACATAATACAAATATAATCCCATGCGGGTCTGCCAGGTCCTCTAGCACAAGGTAATGCTAAAATTGATTGATTATTGATTGGAATGTGATGAAGGCCTCAGAATTTCATAAAAACATCATGTCAATAGCAAAAGTTTAAAGAAAGAGTTTTCTGTTACACAGCAACAAGCTAAGGAGATTATAAAGAGAGGCCCTACTTATTCTTCCTATAATCAAAACACTGCTACATGCAGGGAGTAACCCAAAAGCTACTCAAAGGAATGAAATCTGGCAGATGGATGTGTTCCACTTTAGGGAATTTGGAAAATTAAAATATGTACACCATACCATTGACATTTATTCAGGTTTTCAATAGGCAACTTCCTTGAGCTAAGAAAAGGCTTACTAGGTAATCAAGCATTTATTAAAAGTTATGACCATCATTTGAATACCTGCACAAATAAAGACAGATAATGGTCCAGCATGTCTTTAAGAAGAGGAAGAAGTTTTGGATTGTTATTATATAAGGTATATTACAGGTATACCAAACAGTCCTACAGGTCAGGTAGTTATAGAAATATCAAATTGAACTATAAAGGATATGTTAAATGAACAGAAAGGAATGGAAAATACCCCTCAAAAATAGATTGCATAATGCTTTATTAACCTTGAACTTTTTTAACGCTAGTGAGAAAGGAACAATGGCAAGAGAGAAACACTGGATAATAGAAAAAAGTTCTGAATTAAATCAGTTGGAATAGTTCAAAGATGTTTTGACCTCAGGATGAAAACCAGGAGATGTGCTATGTTGGGGAAGGGTTTTCACTCTTGTTTCCACAGGAAAAGAAATGCTATGGATATCATCAAAATTAATAAAGATTCGGTTTGAAAAAAAGAAACCCCTTGAGAAAGAGAAATTACAGCTCATCCACAGAGGTGACAATTATACAGGTAGTAAGGAAATTTCTTGAAGATTAGGGCAGGGTTCTGCTCTTATCTTTGTGGTAAAACAGATGAGATGCCTTGGACATCTAGATGCATAAAGAAGAAAAGATAGCTACCCAGAAAGAATCAGCAAGCAAAGAGAAATCTGACTCATAACAATATTTTATCTACAAGGTAAAATTTCATTACCTAAATATGTATATATCTCTACTTAAAAATTAAAGCTGGCTATCCTTCCCTAAAAAAAAGTGTGTTCTTAAAATATTCAGAGTTTCTGTTTCATATCAGGAGTCATCTGGTATGGGACAGAAAAAAAAGAATTTAGGACAAATTTTACTTCTCTCCATTCCTACTTTGTCTCTATCATACCTTTCATTGAATATATGAAATATGAATATGAATAATGTTTAAGTTTTCTACAATGAACAATAAATTTTCCTGCAGTAATATTGAATTTTCTAGGAAGAAGATGGGACCTCATGACAACAATTCCACCTGATTGATATGACATTATGATGCTGATAGTGCTACTTTAAGATTGGTTTTGGTTACCAGAAGCTCAAAATGATTCCAACTTCGTTAGCTGAAATGGTGTACTTTTTTACAATGTTCTGGACAGAACTTCAAATAGGAACCTCAGAGAACCCCTACCGAATACTCAGAGAATATTTACATTTATACCTGACAGTAATCTTGAAACTTAAACGTCATGTTAGGCTTACAGGCTCCCATAGAAAGAATATCGCTCCCATGCCAACTGAAAGTAATTATAGAAGGTGATGTTTCCTCACTCAACAGAGTTTGTCCTCAGAGTTAGGGATATCAATTAGGGGTTTATTATAATTGATATAGGGTTGGGGGTTGGAGTAGAAATTTTGTAGGTTCCTTTTATTTTTTGTGAAATTCACAAAAAAATGAAAGGAAATTGAATGGGATAATAGATAGCTTAGTATGAGCTTCCTCACACTAATAATAATAGTGAGTAATAGAGTGAATACTTGTTAACTATTATTTATAGGCAATTTACATTGGCATAGAGTCTTTTATATTGATACAAATTCAAATTATATTTGTTATATTGAATATGCTTCTATTTCTCTTTATACATATACAAAGTTATTTTGTCACGTCATATACAAGTATGCTTCTACCTCTGCTTAAGACATTTTGTATATTGATACAATTTTAGAATATATTTATCATATTGCACTATACATTTCTACCTCTGATCTAGCTACTTATACATTTACATTTTGAGGTCATTGTCCTCATTTGTTTTACAGTTGTTCAAAGATTTTTTAATATTCTAATATGAAGTCTTAGTCATATTAAGCTATATAGGTATTAAGATTTATAAGTCAATAGTCATCCAATAGTTATCCCACCTATAGTTGGACTAATCAGGTTCTTTAGATACATGGAGATTGTATTCTGCATAGATAGGTAATCTTCAACGTCATCAAAAAATTGTAGAATATGCCATTTAAATAACTTAGGGTTCTGTTGACATGAGACTTGATTGCTCTTGGCAACACCAATCTATTCCCTAGAGAATGTTGAGCACCTAAAACACTCCACTTGGAGTTTTTTTTCTTCTTGGCAAAACCAGCCTTTGAGCAAAGAACTGCTCACGCCTCAACCACTGAAAAAATGAACAGTGTCCAGACAGGTCAAGCAGGATACAAGAAAAAAAACTGCCAAACCTTGCCAAGATTGGGTAGGATGGTTTTGAAAAAAATCCCTGTCACTGAAAATGGTGTGTTAGTTACTGCAGGCCTTATCCATAGTTGGTTGCTTCAACGTTACAAATGAGACTTTGGGTGATTGCCCAGGTATCCAGTTGTCTCTGTCATTTGTTGTTGCACATTTTGGAAATTGCATGATTGCACTTCCTGTTTATTCTAGTAATATTATTTTCCTTCTCAGGTCATCGATGGGGTGAAGAATAGATAGTCGTAGTTAATTTCCTCTCATGACTTGTCCAAGCCATTTCTAATACAAGACTTAGACTCCTTAGGATAGGATAATTATTGAAACACTTAACATATGTTTCTTGCTTATATTGTTTATGCTGGTTGTAATTCTAATTTTTATACTTGATATTTGTTCTTATTGTATATAGTTTTATATTAGGATTAGAACTCTCTTAGTTAGGCAAAAGGGGGGAGTGCTGTGGGAACTCCTTCAGCCAATAGCCTTTATGATAACAGCCCACTTGGGCATGGTCTCTTGTATGATAAATGCAGTGGTAAAGTTTGTGTGCATGCTCTCTTGGCTGCGGGATTTGGTTCCTGTTCCTCACTCATGCAGAGGACTGTTGATCTGTAGTCTTTTCCTAAATAGAGAACTTATTTATTATACCCCATTTTGAGCTAGTGTGGGATTACATTATAGCATCAATCTACAATTACATGCCTTTGTTCATAGGGAAAGGAACACTATTTAAAGATCAATTTTACAGTATAAGTGAATAAGAAACAAATCTTTGCTTGGTTATATTAGATCAGAAAGTGTACAAGGGGTTGAGACAGGTTATACTAGGTTTACAACTGACAAATATTTTGAGAATATATTAAACATTAAATGCTGTCACTTTGAGTGATAATGCTTTCTGATTACACTGAACACAATGTCGCCATTCTGTGGAACCCCAAAAATGTGAGCCTATTTCCACCTTGACCAAAGGTCAGAGAGTTGAAACTTACCTCTATTCCTTCAATGTTATTGTGTTTCTACCTCAAACAAATGTCCTAGCTAGATTCAGACCAGAAAGTTGTGCTCTCTCAAGGTTATTGTCAACAGGTGTGGCTAATATCCAGACCTTGTATTTCTCTAATGAAGAAGTAGGTATGTTTCTACCTCAAACAAAAGTCAAAGGATCCAATAAGGTTCCACTTCCTTTGTGGAGATAAAATAGGATTCCACCCAGGGAGTGGTTTATCTACAGAAAGTTTTCATTTTTTCCTTTTTTTCTTTTTTTTTCCTTTTTTTCTTTTTTTTTCTCATTTTTTTTATTAAAAATTTCCATCTCCTCCCCTCCCCCTCCCCCCTCCCTCCCCTCCCTTCCACCCACAGCCCCACTCCACCCCTCTCCAAGACAAAGAGCCATCAGGGTTCCCCTCACCATGCCAAGTCCAAGGTCCTCCCAGTTCCCCCCAAGTCCAGGAAGGTGAGCAACCAAACTGAACAAGGCTCACAGTGAGCCCATCCATGCTGTAGAGTTCATGCTCATCGCCGTTGTCCTTGGTTTCTCAGTCCTCCTCCACCGTCAGCCACATTCAGAGAGTCTGGTTTGGTCCCCTGTTCCATCAGTCCCATTCCAACTGGACTTGGTGGTCTCCCGTTAGATCCGTCCCACCATCTCAACGGGCAAACGCACTCCTCAGGGTCCTGATTTCCCCGCTCATGATCTCCCTCCTTCTGCTCCTCATCAGGACCTTGGGAGCTCAGTCCGGTGCTCCCAAGTGGGGCTCTGTCATTTTCTCCATCCAATGCCAGGTGAAGGTTCTATGGTGATATGCAAGACATTCATGAGTATGGCAATAGGATCTGGACATTTCTGGCACCCTCTCCTCAGCTGCCAAGGAACTAGCTGGGGGCGTCTTCCTGGACACCTGGGAACCCCTCTAGAGTCAAATCTCTGCCAACCCTAGAATGGCTCCCCCAATTAAGACATAATTCCTTGTTCCCATATCCACCCTTCCTATATCCCAACCATCCTATTCCCCCAAGCCCTTCCCATACTCCACTTCACACTTTTCTCTCCCCATCCCCCCATCCCCCCATCCCACCCCACACCCATGTTCCCATTTTTTGTCCGGCAATCTTGTCTACTTCCAGTATCCAGGAGGATAACTATATGTTTTTCTTTGGGTTCACCTTCTTATATAGCTTCTCTAGGATTTTTTACGAATTATAGGCTCGATGTCCTTTATTTATGGCTAGAAACCAATTATGAGTGAGTACATCCCATGTTCATCTTTTTGGGCCTGGGTTACCTCACTCAGGATGGTGTTTTCTATTTGCATCCATTTGCATGCAAAATTCAAGATGTCATTGTTTTTGTACCGCCAAGTAGTACTCTAATATGTATATATTCCACACTTTCTTCATCCATTCTTCCACTGAAGGGCATCTAGGTTGTTTCCAGGTTCTGGCTATTACAAATAATGCTGCTATGAACATAGTTGAGCAAATGCTTTTGTAGTATGATTGGGCATCTCTTGGGTAGATTCCCAATAGTGGAATTGCTGGGTCCTGGGGTAGGTTGATCCCGAATTTCCTGAGAAACTGCCACACTGCTTTCCAAAGTGGTTGCACAAGTGTGCATTCCCACCAGCAATGGATGAGTGTACCCCTTACTCCACATCCTCTCCAGCAAAGGCTATCATTGGTGTTTTTGATTTTAGCCAATCTGACAGGTGTAAGATGGTATCTCAACGTTGTTTTGATTTGCATTTCCCTGATTGCTAAGGAGGTTGAGAATGCCCTTAAGTGTCCTTTGGCCATTTGAACTTCTTCTGTTGAGAATTCTCTGTTCAGTTCAGTGCCCCATTTTTAACTGGGTTAATTAGCATTTTAAAGTCTAGTCTCTTGAGTTCCTTATATATTTTGGAGATCAGACCTTTGTCTGTTGTGGGGTTGGTGAAGATCTTTTCCCAGTCAGTAGGCTGCCTTTTTGTCTTAGTGACAGTGTCCTTTGCTTTACAGAAGCTGCTCAGCTTCAGGAGGTCCCATTTATTCAATGTTGCCCTTAATGTCTGTGCTGCTGGGGCTATACATAGGAAGCGGTCTCCTGTGCCCAAATGTTGTAGAGTACTTCCCACTTTCTCCTCTAACAGGTTCAGTGTGTTCAGATTGATATTGAGGTCTTTAATCCATTTGGACTTGAGTTTTGTGCATGGTGATAGACACGGATCTACTTTCATTCTTCTACAGGTTGACATCCAGTTATGCCAGCACCATTTGTTGAAGATGCTTTCTTTCTTCCATTGTGTGCTTTTAGCTCCTTTATCAAAAATCAGGTGTTCATACATTTGTGGGTTAAGATCTGTGTCTTCTATTCGATTCCATTGGTCGACTTCTCTATTTTTATGCCAATACCAAGCTGTTTTCAATACTGTAGCTCTGTAATAGAGTTTGAAGTCAGGGATGGTAATGCCTCCAGAAGTTCCTTTATTGTATAAGATTGTTTTGGCTATCCTGGGTTTCTTGTTCTTCCATATAAAGTTGATTATTGTCCTCTCAAGATCTGTGAAGAATTTTGATGGGATCTTTAAGGGGATTGCATTAAATCTATAGATTGCCTTTGGTAGTATTGCCATTTTTACTATGTTGATCCTCCCAATCCAAAAGCAATGGAGATCCTTCCATTTTCTGGTATCCTCTTCAATTTCTTTCTTCAAAGACTTAAAGTTCTTGTCCAATAGGTCTTTCACTTCCTTGGTTAGAGTTACCCCAAGATATTTTATGCTATTTGTGGCTATTGTGAAAGGTGATGCTTCTCTGATTTCTTTCTCTGCTTCCTTATCCTTTGTATATAGGAGGGCAACTGATTTTTTGGAGTTGATCTTGTATCCTGCCACGATACTAAAGGTCTGAATTCTTGGATGATTACATCTCACTGTCCCAGTGGAGTTCAGATTTCTCAAAGCTGAAAAAGCAGAAGATGGAGCTCAGTGGGTAAAGGGTTTACCTAGCATTCTAGAAACAGAAACCACCCAATGTAGTATAAATCTACAACCCAGAACTCTAGATGCAGAGGTAAGAGGATCAGCAGTTCAAGAGTAACCTAGAGTGAATCTGGATTACAGGGAGCTCTGTTTCAGAAAACCAAAGACCAAACAAAAAATGCTGTGAAAAAAAATTAACATAGGATAATTGAAAAGGCATCCATGGATCATGAAAGACTTTAAATAGGTGAATATACTTAAGCAAGATGGTGGATGAATTCATGAACTGTCTTAGTTTCCACAGCAACACCAAGAAATGCAAAAATAAGTGAAAGTAATGACTGAGGGTGGGAGAAAGCAGAAGGGAAAATAAGTAAGGCACAGAATAGTCCTAGTCCCTGTATTTGAATAATGTGTCACATCCTGGAAAGGTTTTGGTGCAGTATGTATCTATTGCATCAGCACAGGTATTTTAAGAGGTTGCTTGTTCATTTCCTGGCTGCCCAGACTCTCAAAATAATCACACAGACACCATGTTATTTGTAATACTATTTGGACAATAACTTAAGAGTATTTCTGGCTAACTCATATCCTAAACTAACCCAACTCTATTAATCTGTGTATCGCCATGTGGCTGTGGCTTACTGGGTAAAGTTCCATTTAGCATTTATCTCTGGCAGGGGCTACATGGCTTCTTTGACTCTGCCTCCTTTTTTCCAGCATTCAGTTTAATTTTCCCCACCTAGTTCTACTCTACCCCATCACTGGCATAAGAGAGTTTCCTTATTAAGCAATGGTAATTACAGCAAAAAAGGGGGAAATCCCACATCACCTCTCTTTTTCTGTTTAAATAAGAAGGAAGGATTTAACTTTAACATAGAAAAATTACATACAACAAAACAGGTATCAAACAAGAATTACAGTTATAATATTTATATATACTTTATCTTTTATCATAACAGAGAATTATAATTATAACTATCAACTCTTCAACTCTATCAAAGGCCACAGAAGGATATAATATTACCTAAGTAAACAGGAAGTACATTGTAAGCAACTTCCAAAACTCTAGAATTGACAGAGACATCTCACTGCCTGGACAGTAACAGTTCTTCCTCTTGATTGGTGCTGCCAGGAGCATATGTATCTCACTGTCATGAAAAACCTTAAGCTCTTAAAACATTTTAAATGCCATGTTCTGAAGGTCTTTGAAAGATTTGGAGAATATCTATCTAACTAAAATTTATATATATATATATATATATATATATGAAACCTAATTAACATGACTACAAGCTTGACTATTATAGATGACTCTCTATTAACCTATATTTCTTAGTTATACATTATATTTCTAAATGAGCTGAACAAACACAATACCTTAATCAAGAACAGCAATATACATATACAAAGAGACAACTTAAATTTGTATCAATAGACCAAGATCCATAACCATGCAAATCTCTATAGTACACAGGTGTCTCTTTTCACAGGAAAACCACATCCTCCCCAGGCATGCTGCCAGGATGGTGGCACTCAAGTGGGAGGCCACAGACTGTCAACATCATCAGCTATTCACATCCACAAATGAAATGAGAACAACACGCAGAATTCAATTGGAGAGCTCTAGAAAATCACCCCTCACTCCATGAGAAAAAGCAAAATGTCTATATATATAAACACACACACACACACACACACACACACACACACACACACACACACACAGGAGCCATGTAAGTCAAGTTAGGAAGGCACTCAGAACAGATTTACACACGTTAAACAAAGGGCCTTCAGAGGAGAATATTTCAAAGCAAATTGCTTCCACAGTTTTACAGCCTAAGGGCCTGACATCTGTAGACAGCCAAATGCCTAGAGGAGACTAACGAGGGGGAAGATACACATTAACAGCCCACGAGCTAAATTTATAGCACAGCTTGAGAGATACAACATGATCAAACGGAAAACGAGGCAGGGAGGAGGTTGGAATTAGTCTAACATTTTGACAGTGTTATACTTTATATTTTACTGGGTAAGAATACAAATATTTCCTTTAGACAGGGATATTTTTCCTTTGAATAAGATTATGTAATAAAGAGAAAGCTCGAGGATTCAGCTGTTGGGGCTTAGTCCCCCTTCTATCAAATTGCCGACAAATTGGGCATGTGCTTTGAGTCCGTGGCTCCTCATTTGTGTAATGAACATGCAGACCTTACTGTTCCCTGCTGCCAGAATTATTCCTAGCATTGCAAACAAATTAAATGGAACCTGGCAGAAACTAAGTAAATATGAGTGGCTTTATTACAAGTATTCAAGATTTTCTCACTTTAAAAAAAAGATTATATTTATATGCTTCTGTGTCGGGGATATGCATATGTTTGTGCAGTGGCCATGGAGTCCAGAAGATAGGATCAGATTTCCTGGAAGTCGAGTGAAAGAAAGGCAGTAATGAGCAGCTGGAAGTGGGAGCAGGTGACTAAACTCAGGTCCTCTACAAGAGCAGCACTCTTAACTACTGAGTTATCTCTCCAGTCATGATTATTTTCTTAACAGTGCACCAAAAAATCCCAAGTCCTTAGTTTGTTTATGCATTTTGTTCCTTTTTTTTTTTTTTTCAGAAGCAACCTTTATTCCAGAAATCAGATTCCAGGAAAACCAGAAGCAAACTTAAAAAAACAAAACAAAACAAAAATCAAAACAAAACAAAACAAAAAAATGCCAAGAGGCACAGAAGCTTATCAGCTAGCTGAGACCACAGCCAGAGATGCTGTTTGTTAGGCTGTGGCTAAAGGCTAGTTTCTGAACCTACCTTTTATAGTTAGGGAACAAAGCAATTTACCTATTTTGTTCTTTTATTACATTTATTTACGTATGGGGGGGGGGCATATGCATGCCACAGCATACTTGTGGAAGTCTGAAGAGTCTGTTTTCTTTTTCCACGATGTGAGTCCTAAGGACTGAATCAGGTCATCAGGCTAGCAGCAAATGCTTTTACCTCAGAGTCCTCTAACTGAACCCCAAGTCTTTAGTTAAAAGAAACAAGTTTTTTCTTATCCTGGAAAGTCAATCTGACTTGGATAAATGGCCCATTCTTGATTAACTCCAAGATAAAGAGAGCCCTTTTTTTTCTGGCTTCTTTATCCTGAGTCACCTTCCTTCAAGAAGGCAAGAGAATGCTTGCCTTACTGTATGCTGGGTCTTGAATAAGCCACCCCTCCCCCAATCCAGTCATTGAAAATTCTCACCACCAGATGGGTCAAAATCATAATAAGACCTTGAAGAGGTCATGAGGGGACAGTGATGTGGCTTAGCAAGTAAAAGGGCTTGGTGCTAAACCTGGTGACCTATATGCATTTTCTGGATTCTGCATAAAGCTGAAAGGAAAGAACCAATTTCCCAAAGATACCCTGCAGCCTTCCCTGCGCAAGCTACCACATACATGTACATATTCAAACATACAAAAATTAAAAATAAAACGATAGAAAGAGGTGATCAAGAAGATTGCACCCCTCTCAGCCACAGAACACAGGAACTTATAAAAGAGGCTTTACACAGCATGTAGTTCCTTTTCCTACCACCTTCCTAAAGATAAAGCAAGGCATCATCCTGGAAGAGTGGAGCAGTCCTCAGCAGAGCAGCAAGCCTGCTGCCCTTCATCTGCAGTCTAAAACTGACATGGGAAACATTTTATTATTGCAACTTTAAATAGTGTTTGCTTTCTTTATGTTAGCAGTATATTGGTGGTGGTGGTGGTGGTGTGTGTTTGTGTGTGTGTGTGTGTGTGTGTGTGTGTGTGTGGTGGTTTTATGATTCTTTCACTGAACCTGTATTGCACCTAGGGCTCCCAGATAATTGAGGTGGCCAGCAAGCTGCGGGTATCTTCCTGTCTTAGCCTTGATGTGTTGGGACTGCTGGTTTGCAGCACTTTACCTGTCTTTTTGACTGAATGCTAGGACCGTGGTTGCCTGGGAACATTTTGTTCACTGACCTGTCTCATCTCCCACTTTTAACTACATTTTGAACACCCTGTTCTCTTTTCTCCCTTAGGGGACTTGCGCAGTTTTGCTCTCTGTTTTGCTATGCTTGCCCTACTCTATTTTTATATTACTCTATGGGTGTAGTCTTCACATGGGCTTATGGTTTCCACTAGGACTTGCTGGGAGAAAGCTGCAAGATAAATAATAATTTGACACCAAACCCAGCCAGTACCCAAATCAAATGCAGTGTAAAGCATGTGTATATTTCAATAAGGTTTATAATCCAAAAAGCTTGGATACCGTTCATGAGTATAGTTTAGTTTATGTTTATAGCCACGTATCTTAATGGAAAGAACCAAGAAAGCACAAAAGAGAGAATAAAGTGTGAATAGGAGGTAAAATTTACGAGTCAGAAATCTGAGAAATAACAGAGAAAATACCATGGAATGTGTACAGAATTATAAGGAGCAGTCATAGCACTTAATCAAAATAAAGTTAAAATGAAACAATTAAAATATGAAAATGAAATATAAACCCAGTTTCCAGTAAAGTAGAATTTAAAAAAAAGCAATCATCAACTATATTTTTTCATTGTTGGGATGAATTCCTTCTGCCACTTACTAGGTTGTCTTCCACAGATGACTGCAGGTCTGGTAGGCTGTCATTCAATAGGAGTTAGGGAAGAATGTACTTCCTGCTGGTCAGGTTTCTGCATGGGGTCATCTCTCCCCATGATGTCCATGGAAGGGGACATCTTGTGCTCAGGCTGGTTGTTATCTTTAGTGTCTAACCCTCTTCTATGCAGTCTTCTTTCTGCTGTGCCCCTGCCTGCTTTTGTAACTAGGACTCACAGTTCTTGTTTACAGAGGCAAAGTGATAAACTAAACAGAAAATCATGCTCCCTAGGTGCCTCTCTCTCTGTGTGTGTGAGTATGTATGTTTATGTATGTGTGCATGTGCACTTGTGTTTCTATTAATATATTAATTGCTTTTAACGTTAATATATTAGTTCCTTTTCTGTCCACTATGTCCCAGTACTTAACAAAAATACAACACAGAGAAGAAGGGTTTCCTTTTGGCTCAGTTTGAAGGTCTGTTCTATCAAGGCAGCAGAAGCATAAGGAAGCAGGGCACATGCATCTGTAGAGAGATACTGATTCTCAGCTTATCCTGTCAAATTGTGCCACTTATATTTAGGGTGGTTCTACACACTTCAGTTAACCAAGGAATTCCCTCACAGACATGCCCAGAGGTCTGCTTAAATAGCAATTCTAAAGTCTCACAAATTAAAAACCAAGGTTAGCCAACACAGTAAGTTTCTGCATCTTTTTTCCTTTTTCTGTGATCATAAAGATCACTGACCATCTAATTGGCAGGGTAGGTAGGATACATGGGGTCTAGAAATGTGAGAAATCTGAAATCTGTGATCTTTCTAGCATAGCACTTTGACCACGAGATCTCAGTTACTTCCTTCATTCACACCTGGGAGGAAGAACGACATGGCCAACGGCGAGTCCTCCTCAACCCGATCTCGAAACGGTCTTGTCCCTGTGTCAGTCACTGTCTCACTAACTCCCATCTTGAGGATTGTTTGATGCTGTATTTTAAACGATGACAACCCTATGACATAGCGACTCCATTACAGAATATTCTTCTAAAATGTTGGATCATATGTATGCAGAGCAAACATGCACAAGCATGTACAGGAAAAAAGATCCCAAGGTAGTGAAATAGGGACAAGCTAGGAGACTTCAGTCCATGAGCCTCTGGGGACCATTTCTCATTCAAACCACACTAGTATGTAACTCCATGTAGATTGATGAGCTATGGAGATAGAATTAGAGTACAAAAAGTAAGCAGAATGCTGTGAGAAGGGAGAACTTGCTGGAATTAGTATCTAAGGGTCTGTCACAATAGTCAAGACCAATGGAAGTATGTCAGTATGCAATCCTTGTAATAGAGTATGGGTTAGAAGGAATCCAACTCATTTTAGGCATTCTTAGAAAAGACTAAATTATAAAACCAGAAATATTTATTCTTTAAGAGAAAAGCAATACCATTGAAAGGGAATTTGGGAGCAAATTACTTGCAACTGAATATTTTTTATTTTATCTGTGAAGACCCTACATTTAGATACAGTAGCCATGCTATTGAAATCATAGATATGCCTTTCTGGAAAGAGATCTAATGATCAGGAAGGTGGTTTTCCTAGGGTGAGACTTTTATTTCCTCAAATGTGCTGACCCCTGCAACTTCCCTAGAGGCACAGAAGTCAGCTGAATAATTTTTGGGATAGGGAGACTGTGTTCAACTTTCCTGCCATTACGATAATGTTTAAAAACTAGTTCAGGGGTTTTGAGAGATGAAGAGCACTTGCTGCTCTTGCAGAGAATTCAATTCCATTTCGCAGCTCTCCTGTCCAGCACCTCACAACCACTGAAACTGCATTGTAAGAACCCAGACTCTCTTGGGCTTCATGGGCACTTGAACACACTCATACACATGCACACACATACATGTAGCACACACACACCACCTTAAAGATAAATCATTTTAAAAAAATTAAAAAAATCATACATACTACTGCAAGTCTGTGTTTTATTTTTGAGATGGCTTCCTACTCAGTTGTTTATAACATTCCAATACCAAATGCCAATACTCCTGACAATTTCTAATACAAAAGTTTGTGTGGTGCTCTGTTTCTTTGCGTCTTCTACAGTACAGGATTCAGATTGCAATTGATGCAAGCAGGTGTGGATAACACAGATGGAAAATGAAGAACTTTGTGCATGTTTCTGAAAACTTTGTCAGTGTGTTCCACTGGTGTGTGCATATCTCAGGCACCATCCACTTCTTTTGAGACAGGGCCTCTCACTGGTCTAGAGATGACCAGGTAGCTAAAGTGGCTAGAGTGAGTCCCAGGTATCTGTTTGTCATTGACTCCCCAGTGCTGGGGTTACAAGTGTATGTTTAGAGGTGGAGCTCAGGACCCTTTTCCCACAAGGTAAACATTTTATTAAATGAGTCATCTCCTCAGCCCAATATATTTATTTTTGACAGAGCAAATACATGCAAGCAAAATTTAAATAGGATTGATAAAACCAGGGAACTCTTCTTTTTCTCCAAGTATGATATGCAATGCTTTCTCCCAACAAACAATCTTATGGAGAAATAAAGAAAATATACTTGAAATGTTGAGAAGATACTATTTAGGAGTCAAGAGGACAGAGAAAATATTAAAAATGGATTGCAGAGAAACAAAAAATCAAGCAAATCAAGAAAAACTCTTTTGGTGGCTTGTGAGTAACTATTTTGAATTATTATTTATCAACATAAAATAAGTATTAAATTACTTTTTCAGTTTAGTAGAGATTGCTTAGTGGGTAGAGACACTTTCATCCAACCCTGATACCTAAGTTTAATGCCCTGTGACCCACATGATGGAACTAGAATTTTCCTTGCCAAGAATTTACCACCCATTTATCTACTATCTATTATTTATTTGCCCATCATCTGTCTGTTTATCTATGTAACTATTTATCAGTCATCTATCTACCTCTATCTCCCTTTTCATTTGGTATAAGTATGGCTTCTTTTCTACTTTTTCTGAAGCATTTTAGATGGAATCTAATAGGCAATCTCTCCATACATAACCACACATTTTTAATGGGAATTAAAAAACTTAATTGAGTTTTAATTTAATTTTAGCATATTTTTCACATTATTATTATTCTAAACTATTAGCAAACATTGATTTTAAAAAGAAAGAATAAAAAGAGATACACAAACTGTTATTTTCAGTTAAAGAGTCAAAATCTATTGAATTT
Organism: Arvicola amphibius; assembly: GCF_903992535.2. Taxonomy (NCBI): domain Eukaryota; kingdom Metazoa; phylum Chordata; class Mammalia; order Rodentia; family Cricetidae; genus Arvicola; species Arvicola amphibius. The sequence continues at coordinate 97,555,115 of NC_052058.2, read as the reverse complement.
GTAGCATGTCTTCCTAGCTGCCTGTTCTTCAATCAAGGGTTCTGGGCAGAGATCACGTAGGAAGACATGTGTGTGTCTTGGATCTGAAATGTCCCCACAGGCTCTTGTTTTGAATGTGCATCCTCCAGCTTATGACACTATTTTGAAGGATAGTGAGCCTTTTAGAATTGCCGTGACTGGCAGAAGAAAGTCACCGTGGGCTGGTCTTTGAAGTCTGGACCCACCCCTGGATCCAGCCTGCTCTTGGCATCTTGTCTACCAAGATCTTAAAAGCCTTTGAAAACAGTGGCATGCTTTCTCATGAAACAATGGCCTGAAATCTTTCTGATACCAAAAGCCCAAATAAGCTGTTACCCACTTAAGTTTATTCTGTCAGGTATTTTGGAAAAAGTTACACACAAGCCACTCATACACTATCAAAGAAGAGAGAAGGAGACTTTCCAGTTCTTTGGGAGCAATGCTTCTCACAATAATTGAATTCTTGGATTCCTTTGTAAAAACAAGCAATGGTCTGACTAAGAGGGGGAAGGTGTCCTGGTATAAGACTAGTTCAAAGGCACAGAGACATCACCTTTTTTGAATAGTATTGGTAACTCAACTCTTGGAAATTTTTTAAAACTATTTTTTGTTGTTGCTTCAGATAAAAATATACCCTAACCTTGTTCAGGCTTTCTGGCCAGATGTATCACTGAAATACTGGGTTATTCTTATTGAAAACTAAGACAGGGCCTTTAAAGATAATTTTTACACTGTTATTTCTTTGCAATAAGTGCTCATGCACATAACCGTGGTACACATGTGGAGGTCAGAAGGCAATCTGCAGACCTCAGTTCTCTCCTTCAACCATCTGGGTTTGGGGAATGACCTAATGCCATCGGACTTGAAGACAAGTCAGAAGTGTTGCTATGGGTTCCTCCCAGGGATGACCCTTAGAAACACTAGGAATGGCTCAGTGTTTAATATACCATCACAAACTTTCCTACAATAGGGTTACTAACAAAACTAGGTGAGCTCAACTCCCTGGTTTGTTAACTTTTATGTCAAAAAAGGTCAAGAATTTACCAAAATCCTCATTGAGCGTGTGTCCAAGCAGGCTTGGAGGGGTTCAGGTAGAAATGCTGAACGTCTTTCATTTGCTGGCAGGACCTAAGGTGGTTCTATGTGTTGTGTCCAAGACAGCATCTTCTTCCATAAGAAAGCAAACATACAGAGTCAGAATATGAAGCTTTAAATATATATATATATATATATGTACATATATACATATATATTATATATACACATATATAATGTGTATAAATACACGTTTCTGCTTTTCTGTATATGAAAAATAAAAAAAAACATAAAAAAATTGTGGGTCAGAGTTACTGTATATTGGTTACCAAGTTGCTTGGGCCTGGTGGTACAGAGCACCATGCCCTTAAACTGTACAAAGAGAATCGGTTTCTTTTAACTTAAAATGAAACTTCTTTATTTATTAATTTATTTAGTTAGTGTTAGTGGTGTGTATGCATATTTGTGTATCTGTGTGTGCTTGTGTCTGTGTGCATGAACATGCATGTGCTTACACTACTACGTGTGCCATGGCCATGGATCAAATGTCAATGTCCAAGTAAAACTTTCAGGAGTTGTTCTTTCTTTCTGTCATATGGGTCCACAGATCTCAGCTAATCAAGCTCAACAGCAAGGATCTTTAGCCATTGATCCATCTTGAGAGATAAAAGTATTTGCATATATAGGAGAAGCTGGAAATTGAATGTGCTACAATTAGAGATAGAAACCATTATATATACTTTGTAACTGTGTTTACTTGTAAGCATTACCTAGTACAACTCATTCTTAAACTATGTATATCAAAAAAACAGAATGAATGTTTGTACTAAAAGTAACCACACACAAGTTTTATACATAGAATCAAGCACTACAACTTTTCCAATCTCCTTAGGTAGAAAAACAGATGGAGGCAAGCCCAAGTCAGCAACTTCCAAAGGAGCAGATACAAGGCAGCAATGGCTAAGGGAGCAGGCCCAACCCAGAGACCTCTGTAAGACTGGGTACAAGTCGGGGGCCTCTGAGGGAGCAGGACTGAGCCAGAGATCTCTGAGGGAATGTGCCCAAGTCAGAAACCTCCATAGGAGCAGTCCCAAACCAAGGACATCTACTAGAGCAGGCCTGAGGCGGTGACTTCCACAGGAGCAGGTTACAAGAGAGTGACCGCTGAGGAAGCAGGTCTGATCCAGAGACCTCTGTGGAACTGGGCCCAACCCAGGGACATCTGTAGGAAGAGGCCTGAGCCAGTGACCTAAACCAGAGCAGGCCAAATGCATCAACCTCCCAGGAACAGGCTAGAGCCAGTGACTTTTATCAGAGCAGGCCCAAGAAATGACCTCTACAGGAACAGGTACAAGGGAGTCACCTCTGAAGGAGCAGACCTCTGCCAGAGACCTCCACTGGAGCAGGCCTGAGCCAGTGACCTCTGCCAGAGTAGGGCCAATGCAGCAACCTCAGCAGGACAGCCCCATACAAGCAACCTCCATGGAAGCAGGCCCAAATGACAGCCTGGATTGCAAAGCGATCACCTGGAGTGCTGAGCAACCTCTGGGAATACCAAGTGACCTCCAGGGTGACTGGAAATGTCACCCTGATTGCACCATGATGAACAACCATCTGAGTCCTGGAGCCACTGGCACCTGGAATATTGATCACCAGAAACACAGCCCCAACTACACAAATCAGAGGAAAAGATAAGTAGACAAGGTAAGAACACACTCAACACCACAAAGAGCAACATGAAACCATCAAAAACAAGTGGCCCATAATAGCAAGACTTAAACACCAGGATATAGACAAAGCAGAAGAAAATGACCTAAAAAATAATTTTAGGAGAATGTTTGAGGTCCTTCAAAAGAAAAGGAAAAATTGCCTCAAAGAAATGGAAGAAAAGGCAAACAAAAATTTTGAAGAAATCAACCAAGAAAAGCAATCAGGCAGATGAAAGAAATGATTCAATACTTGAAAACCAAACAGAGACAATAAAAAACCCACTAACCGAGGGAATTATAGAAGCAGAAATTATGAGAAAGTAAACAGTAACCACAAGTACAAGCATAAACAGCAGAATATAAGAGATGGAAGAATCTCAAGCATTGAGATTACAATAGAGGAAATAGAATCATCAGTCAAAGAAAACAATAAATCTAACAAACGCTTAACACAAAATACCCAGGAAATATCAGACACCATGAAAAGATCAAACCTAAGAATAGTAGGGATAGAAGAAGGAGAAGAAGTCCAACTCAAAAACACAAAATTGTATTCAACAAAATCATAGAAGAAAACTTTTCCAACCTAAAGAAAAATGTGCACATGAAAATACAGGAAGCTTACAGAACACCAAAAAGACTGGATCAAAAAAAAATTCCCCATGCCACATAATAATCAAAACACAAAATAGAGGAAGAATATTAAGAGCTGCAAATGAAAAAGGCCAAGTAACATATAACATCTAGGCAGACCTATCAGAAATACACCTGAATTCTCAATGGAAACAATGAAAGCCAGAAGGTACTGATCAAGCGTTTTGCAGACATTAAGAAACCACGGTTGATAGCCCAGACTACTATACCCAGCAAAACTTTAAATTTTGTTCACCATAGGCAGACAAAACAAGATATTTTATGAAAGAACCAGGTTTAACCAATACCTAGTCACAAACCCTATACAAAGTACTAGAAGGAAAACTCCAACCCAAAGAAGTTAGCTACATCCACAAAAACAGAGAGAATAGATGATTTCACAGCAGCAAATCTGATAGAAGGGAAACACACATACAATAACATCACCAACAGGACCTAGCAATCACTGGTTTTTAATATCCCTTAATATAAATAGACTCAATACATTTATAAAAAGACACAAACTAACAGATTGGATATGAAAAACAGAATACATCCTTCTGCTGCATACAAGAAACACAGCTCAACCTCAGAGACAGATATTGCCTCAAAGTAAAGGATTGAGAAAAAATTTTCTAATCAAGTGGACCTAAGTAAGAAGCTGGTATAGCTATCTTATATCTAACAAATAGACATCAAACTAAAATCAATCAAAAGAGACAAAGAAGGACAATTCATATTAGTCACAGGAAAAAAATCCATCAAGAGAAAATCTCAGCTCTGAACATCTATGCCCCAAATGCAAGGACACACTCATATGTAAAAGAAACACTTCTAAAGCTTAAATCACACACTAAACATCACACACTAAAAGTGGGAGACTTCAATACCCAACTCTCACCACTGGATATGTCTATCAGATAGGAAATTAACAGAAAAATAAGGGGAAAAGGGGAAAAACAGATATTATAACTCAAATGGACTTAACAGACATCTGTAGACCGTTCATTCAAACATAAAGGAATATGCCTTCTTCTCAGAACCTCATGGAAGCTCTCAAAAACTGACCACGTACTAGGTAACAAAGCAAACCTCAACATATACAAAACAATTAGAATAACCTTATGCATCATTTCGGATCACCAAGGCTTAAAATTAGAAATGAACAGCAACACTAATTCCAGAAAGCCCACAAACACATTGAAATTAAGCAATGCTCACCTGAATAATCAATGGATCTAGGAAGAAATATAGAAAGAAATTGAAGACTTCCTGAAATTCAATAAATGAATGACTACACAACATACCCAAATTTATGGTACACAATGAAAGCAATGTTAAGAGGAAAGTTCATAGTACTAAATGCCTACATAAAAAAGCTGGAAAAATCCCACACTAGTGAGTTAACCGAACACCTGAAAACTCTAGAACAAAAAGAAACAAACTCACCCAGAAGGACTAGACAGCAGGAAATAATCAAATTGAGAGCTGAAATCAACAAAATAGAAACAAAGAAAACAATATAAAGAATGAATGAGACAAAGACTTGGTTCTTGGAGAAAAATCAACAAAACAGACACACCTTTATCCAAATTAAACAAAAGTCAGAGAGAGAATATACAAATTAACAAAATCAGAAATGACAAAGGGGGCATAACAATAGACATGGAGGAAATCTAAAGAATTATTTCGTTGTGTTTTGAAAACCTGTACTCCACAAAATTGGAAAACTAAAAGGAAATGGACAATTTTCTGGATAAATATCACTTACCATGATTAAATCAAGACTGATAAGCAAATTAAGTAGACCTTTATCTGCTAAAGAAATAGAAACAATCATCAAACCTTCCCAACCAGAAAAAGCCAAGGGCCAGATGGTTTCAGTGCAGAATTCTACAAGATTTTCAATGAAGAACTAATATCAATACTCCTCAAATTGTTCCACACAATACAAACAGAAGTAACACTGACAAACTCTTTTAATGGGGCTACAATTACCCTAATACCCAAACCGCACAAATACATAACTAAGATAAAAATTGCAAACCGATATCCCTTATGAACATTGATGCAAAATGCTAGTAAAACAAATCCAAGCACACATCAGAATTATCATCCACCATGATTAAGTTTGCTTCATCCCAGCAATGCAGAGATTGTTCAACAAAATCTCTCAATGTAATCCACCATATAAACAAACAGAAAAAAATACATGATCATCTCATTAGATGCTGAAAAAGCTTTTGAAAAATACAACATCCCTTCATGATAAAGGTCTTGGAGAGAGCAGGGATACAAGGAACATACCTAAACAAAATAAAGACAATATACAACAAGCCAACAGCCAACATCAAACTAAATGGAGAGAAACTAGTAAGCTTCTCATTGTTTGTCATAGCCAGAACCTGGAAACAACCTAAATGCCCCTTGGCTGAAGAATAGATAAAGAAAATGTGGTATATTTACACAATGGAGTACTACACAGCAGAAAAAAATGACATCTTGAAATCTGTAGACAAATGGATGGATCTAGAAAACATCATATTGAATGAGGTAACCCAGACCCAGGAAGACAAATATTATATGCACTCACTCATAAGTGGCTTTTAGACCTAAAGCAAAGTAAACCAGCCTACAAATCACAACCCCAGAGAACCTAAACAACAAAGAGTACCCAAAAAGAGACATACATGGATCTAATCTACATGGGAAGTAGAAAAAGGCAAGATCTCCTGAGTAAACTGGGAACATTGGGACAATGGGAGAGGGTAGCAGGGAAGGGAAAAGGAAAGGAGGGTAGCTAAGAAAAACATATAACTCAATAAAAAAAAGAAAGAAAAAGAAAATCTGTGCAAAGGATAAAAGAAAATCAGATGGAGATAGTGTGGTCTATTTAAACAAGGAATACTACACAGCAGTTAATCAGTGTAGCCACACAGGCTGGGGCAGATGTTTCATAGGCAAAGTGCTTCTATGTAAGCATGAGCACTTGAGTTCAAGTCTCCATTACAATTCCCCCCTAAAAAGTTGGACACTTAGGGATATGTATGTGTCCAGTGTTTATAAGAGAATCTCACTTTCTTGCCCAGTCATCCATTCTGACTGAGTCAGTTTCTTGCATCCTTAGTTAGATGTAGATGGAGCAGCCGACTGCGTCCCACCACCCGGCTCCTGCATGGCTAGCTTTACACCTGAAATAACAACATAAATTCTGTTCATTTAAACACTGCTTGGCCCATTAGTTTCAGCGTCTTATTGGCTAATTCTCACATCTTGCTCTAACCCATATTTAGCAATCTGTGTAACACCACAAGGTGGTGGCTTACCAGGAAGATTCTAACCTGCGTCCATCTTGGAGAGGAGAGCTATGGCGACTGCCTAAGGCATCTGCCTGACTCTGCTTTCTTTCTCCCACAATTCTGTTCTGTCTACTCCGCCTACCTAATTTTCTGTCCTGTTAAAGGGCCAAGGCAGTTTCTTTATTAACCAATGAAAGTAACACATAGACAGATGACTCTCCTCTATCAGTGAGAGACTTTCTCAAAAAAATAAGTGGAGACAAAATTAATGAAACTACCAGACATCCAACTTGGGCCTCCACATGTTCATGCATGCTTGTATAGTCTCACATGCAGGCACATTCACATACACAAAAATAAAACATTACAGTAACATGTATGAATCTCAGAGATATTACCATTATGTTGTGAAAAATATTATCGTAAAGGAACTCATACCATGTGATCCAAGTATGAAGCCAAGACCTGGCCAGGCAAGCTGGGAGTATGTACAGGAATGATTCCCACATGAGGGCTATTGATGGTGAATATGCTCAAAGTTGTACTCTGGAAGAGGGTAGTCATTGTCCAATGTGTGACTCTTTAGCCGTCCAGGCAACGATACACTAAAGTTTTACAAACTCAACAACCTTTTTTACTTTATATCTGTTAACATCTAGCCCAGACTACTGCTGAGGCTACCATATATCAGATACTGACAGGCATTCTGCAGAAAGCATTGCCTGCCAATCTTTAGCTAGCAACTGTGACCACACAGTGCCTTCCCTACCCCTTCCCTGAAGCCTTCTATACAATCAGAGAGCCTGAGTACAGACTGTGGCTTTGCACCTCCCTTCTTCATTGGCCTATAAGAAGGGACTCCAACTCTGCATCATGGGCCTGATTTTCCTTCAGCATTCTTGCCATGCCATTGTATGTCTGTGGCATTAGTAATTCCTATAATAATATTTTTTACCCACCTTAATCAGTCTTAGTTCCCTTTGAATCCTACATCCTAGATCTTTTATATACCTGCTTGTTTTTTAAAATTCTCTTAATAGCAAATATGAGAAGCTGGAAACGTTCAACTAATTCAACAAGGGATATTTGGAGTAGATGTCTTAGTGTAGAAGTGCACTTGCATGAGGCCCTGAGTTTGAATGTCCAGTACCTTTTTAAAGGGCAAGCTCGGCTGCTCACATCTGTAATCCTTCTGCTATGTGGGTATAGAGATGGGAACCAACAACAACAACAACAGAAAAACAAAGTACAATTGTACCAAAGTTCACTCTGTGGGACCAAAGAGTTTATCAGGTTTACAGGGTTTCAGTAAGGGAGGGATTACAGCCCAGTCCTTGACTGCCTTATTCATACTTGAAGGTCTGCAGTCAACTTGGATGATGACTCCTCATGGCTCTGTAGACAGAGCTCCTCCCCTAGTCCTTCCCAACCTATATTGTTTATTTTTTACAGAGACCCTGAGGTCAGGTGAACTTAGAGAAGAACAGCATGAAATTGGTTGGGAAGGGGGTTGGATTCTCAAGTGAGGGTCTCTTGACTCTACACTCTTTCCTTCCAAGAGGAAGCATCAACAAGAAGGCTAGCTGTGATGACCTTTGGCAGGCAAGTTTATACCAAACTCTTGAAAATGGCAACAGTTTGGTTCAGAGAACTGTCCTGTACAACATTGTAAGACTAATAATGCAGGTTGAAACTGAAGCTCAGACAATAGGCCAGTGGTGGGCAGGACCATACCTCGACTGGCACAAATTCTTAGACGTTTTTGTAATGTTTAATATTACTTCAGGACCCTGAAGATGGGCCTCTTCTCAATGTGGTCACATTACATGAATCTTTTTTCTGTCTTCCAAGATTAATTTGACTCTTTCAATTGGCTTATTGAAAGTAAATGGCAGGACCAGGATAGGGTGCTGGCAGTGATGTGTAAGTTTGCTAATGAGAAGTTCAATTAGTTATTGTTCTTGTTGCTAGGAAAAAAACACCTGACAAAAACGACTTGAAGTAGCAAAGGGGTGTTTGACCTCACAGTTTGAGTGTGCCTTCTGTCATAGAGCAGAATGAGTGGCAGCAGGGGCCTAAGGTCCATGGTCACAGTGCTCTCACAGTCAGGAAGCAGAGAGATGAATACTGTACAGCTCGCTTTCTCTTTTTATCTCGTTCCAGTTTTTTCATTCCAAGCCCCTAGCACTTAGTGCTGCTCTCATGTGGGGTGAATCCTCCCAGCTAACTCAACCCATGGAGGAAACTCCTCACAAGACAGATTCAGAGGCTCCTCTCCTCGGCGATTCTAGGTCCTGTTAAGCTGATAAGCAATATGAAGCATTCCAGTTGCCCACACAGACTACTTTGTGTCAAGAATAATACATTTTTAAACCTCAGCCTACAGAGCTTAAAAAGGATGTAATAAATCTCAGAAATATTTTCATCAAAAGGCTAGCTGGAGGGGCAGACCTCAGGGTCTCAGAGCTCTGCCTACTTTGAATTGTTTTGTTTTAGGGGAATAAGGTCTCTATAATGTTATCTTTAGCTCAAAGAGTCATGTTGCTTAGAGACACAGGTACCATCACTGGGTCTTCAGGATTCTCACTAGGTTTATCTAACCTGGGATGTACTGGAAGTCAGAAGTAGTTGGCTCCCCAACCACTTGGAGAGCTTCAGGCAACCTTTGTATTTCATTGTTGTGTTTGGTCTACTCAGCCAGACAAAAAAGGAGGCAGATTTTAAAGAGAATAAAAAAGGAAAGATCTAGAAGTACGAAATCAGATTTTCTTGTCTACAAAAGCTCTTACAGAGAAGAGATGTACACCCCCTGATATGGGTTTTCAAAACTTAAAATCTTTCAGGAATTCTAAGCATGATAACATTCACAGAAAAGAAATCCTTTTCTGACCTTTCTTCAACCACCAGAGGCAGGGACATTATTGACAGAGAAAGAATGAAGGCTAAGATGATGTAAAGCCATTTAGGGCAGAGAGCAGGCAATGGATTCTGAGAGCTGCTGCTCATCCCTGGAGACCAAGAGGTTGATATCTCACACCTGCCAGAAGCAGCCTTGACAATTGATTTCTGAGCATCTGGGGACACTCATCCACAGCTTGGGTGCCAGTCTTAAGCATGGTTCTGTGCATACTACTTACGGGGCTTTTGTTCTTTGAATGATAGGTATTGATTGGAGGTTGTGTGAATCTGACAGCCCTGTGTCAGGATCAGTAAAGGTTAGCGAAACACTGGAGTTGAGAAATATCTTTCTCTCAATTTACTACCATCTATGCTTTGCAAAGGCTGCCGGTAGAGTCTACTGCCACTGACCTTAAACAAAAGTAAATCCACACCACCCCCATACACACATACCCTGGATGAGTACACCTGATTCAAAGCAGCATCAGGCTGGGAAATCATAGCAACGGGTGAGGAGACCTTTCCATCAAAACACTTGATTAATTGTATTAATGCGGGTGTTTGGGGAAGGCAATGCAAGCATGTTGGTAGAGTGTTTGCCCAAAATGCATGAAGCCTTGGGTTCAATGCCCAAGACTTTATAAACCTGTCTTTGTAGCACAAAATTGTGATCCCAGAACTTAAGAGGTAGAGGCAGGAGAAGCAGAAGTTCAAGGTCATCACTAGTTACACAGTAGGTTCAAGACCAACAAGAACCTATCTCAAAAAATTAAAAGTAAACTCACAGCAGCAACAACAATGAAGGAAAATATTTTATGAAAAAGTGTTTATTATGTTGGCTACATTCCTTGAGCCTTAAGATGAACATGGATTTGTTGAACAGAAGGAAACATTTGAATCTGAATGTCATTCCATATACAAATGTCCTCACACTTACCTCCTCTGCCTCATCTCAGAGAACGTGAAACATTGCATGTGAAGGGATTGGCATAGACTGTAAACTGGACACACGGTTCTCCACAGTCCAGCATTGTGCAAAATTTTAAGGTAACTGGAAAGCACAGAATTACTAGAGAACCATGAAGATGAATGTTGTCGGTTATGAGCATTGCCAGGGTCAATACCTGAACCTGGTAGCCCTAACAAGCTAGGCTTGGTCAACCATCCTTAAAAGTCCAATTAAACACACACTGATAATGAGAAACAGAGACTTAACCAATTTGGCCACAGTGGAAAAAGGAAGAAAGAGGCTCAGTGTCCCCTCCAAGTTTATCCTGGGGTCCTGACATGAGACTTGGGTTGAAATAAAAGACGAGAAGATGGCATATCTGAGCAATCCTAGTCAAGGTGTGACCCATCTAGCCCACTATTGACCAATCAGAGTGTGAGATCCTCTCTCCTTCAGGGTGGTCTGGCAAGTTATTAATCTCCTTCTGGCTGACAATAGGCTTTCCCTGTTTCTTTAACCCAATCTTGGACTCCTAGAAAGTTACAATTCCTTAGGGTCCATTGTATCGATAGTCTGATAGCTCCAGAATGAGGCATAGGTGTCTCATTAAATGGTCTTTCTTTTCAGGACAGGCACACTTTGTCTCTGCCACCAATATTCCCTGATCTTCCATGAAAGTCCTGAATTTGATCTCTCTCTCTCTCTCTCTCTCTCTCTCTCTCTCTCTCTCTCTCTCTCTGTCTGTCTCTCTGTCTCTCTCTGTCTCTCTCTCTCTCACACTCTTTTACACAGGCACTAATAATCACCTGCTGTGAGCATAACACAACAGAATCATGGATCCTCCAATCTCTCATTATAGTTCATTGTATTCATTAATCCTCTGTAATATGCCTCAAATGTTTCCTCTTGGGACAGTTTTTATTATCTTTCATGACATATTTTCTATCTTGAAATAACATGCCACCTCCTCTTGTATATTCTTTTGAAACTTCTAAAACCCTAGTGTTTTCTATGATTACATTTATTCAATATTCTATTTCTGTGTGAGCACTAGTCATGTTATTGCACATAAATACTAATCTCTCATTTTACAGATATGTAGTCTTATATGATAAGTATATATGATATTTTTCTACTCTATTATTTATGAATACTTAATTTTATAAGCTTTTTGATATTGTTTTCAGTGTTGGTAGTTGAACTTAGGGTCTTGCTGTATTTTGAGAGTGCTCTACCCCTGAGGAACATCTTCAGACTCCGGTTGAAAATTGAATTTTGAGTCAAGATCTCACTAAGATGGTCAGAATTTCCTCAGGCTTTCCCTCCTTTGAGCCTGTTTCTTAGGAGCTGGAATGTTGGGCATACACCTTGAGAAGTGCTGTTCTGTATGGAGCCAGTATTTATTCTGAGGTCCGTGTGGGGAAGAACTGTTAAGACATGCAACCAAAATAGGAGTTTCTGGATTTCATGATTTAAGTATTTTAACTTCTCTGAAATAATGCCATTTTTTCTATTTTCTTTTGTGTTATTATTCAATTATATGCCTTTAAGAGTACCTGAGTATTCTTAATTATATCTACCACACATATCAATTAACTTATTTTTTGCTAACCTGTTGGTAAGGAACACTATTTCATCTTTTCGCTATGACTTTAACTTTCAGATTTTCTTATCATTACAAATTCAAGTATCTTTTAAAAAAGGATTTGGGGTATATGATCATGCATGCCTATGTGTCTGTGTGTGTGTGTGCATGTGAGTACATGCACAATCATGCAGGTGCTAATGGAGGCCTAAGGATGCCTTGATATCTCCATGTGGCTCCAGTTAAGGGAAGTTGTGTGATTCTGTGTCTGGGTTCTAGGAGTCAAACTCTGCTCCTTTGGCAGAGCAATAAGTGCTCCTAACGACTAAGACGTCTAAGCCCTCAAGTGTCTTTTCATAATGTAACTTCCTACTTGTCCATAGTTCTTTGTACAATGTTCTTCAAGATTTTCATTCATTTTCTATGTTTTTCTTATTGAAATGCTGATTTTTATTAGGTTGTAGATAGTACATTTTTGTTGTTGTCATTAAACGTACTTAATTCAGATTTCAAATATCTACTCCCTGCTATGACCTTTCTTTACTCTTTATTATATTTGAGTAGAGACACAGCAGGTGGTAGTTTTTAGATAGTCACACTATCAATCCTTTTCTTTCTCGGTGCTATAACTCAAAAATAGAATAGAAAGTCTCTTCTCGGGAAAGAGAGCAATACGTCTGACCTTTAATTTTAACTTCTAAAATTATTGTTTTGGTTTTTTATTTATACTTTTTATATTCAACTGGAGCTTATTTATTTATTTATTTATAAGATTTGTCTTATTTTTAATTGTTCTTGTGTCTGTGTGTCTCTCTGTGGATATGTGCATGAGTGCAGATGCTCATAGAGGCCAGAAAAGCATTTCACAGGCCCTGGAACAGGAGTTATGGTACGAGTCACCTGAAGTGAGTATTGAAACATGAACGTGGGTTCTCTGCGAGAGCAGGACGTGATCATAGCTGCTGAGCATCTCTCCAGTCCCTCAAATAGACTTCATATTTGAATATGGGCCAGTCTCATTAGGATTTTTCTCTCATCTGTACAATAATTGCCTTTTTCTTTTACCACGGATGCTCATTAATAGTTTTGCCATTTTACATTGCTCATTACAGCGTTTACCATTTTTTCTGTCTGTCCCAGCCTAATTCTCCCCTTTCATCATTACTCCTGATTTATGATGCCTTGTTTTATTAAGAAGCAAGTTCATAGCTATGTCTCTTTCCATGTATTTCTTGTGTAATATTAAATTTTCAGTTAAAGTGTCTTAAAATTTTGGCTAGGGTTAGAGCAGGGTTTGTGAATGTCTCTTAAAACTCCATATGCCAATGTCTTAGTCCCTAGGGTGAAGTTTTTGAGCGCTGATTAAACATATAGAATGGGGCACCTTGTAGGGACTCTGAGCCATTAGAGGTGTATTGTCAAATGACACGCTTTCTAAGCAATACGACTTATTACTTTTAAGGTACCTTCTTAAAAATTCATTTTGTGTGAGAGTGCCTATACAGAGCCTTGAATGGAGAGCTAGCTGTCAGCTTTCAGCATCCTCTGCATCCTTCACCTTACGGTGTATTCATCTAATTTAATTTATTATTATAATCACTAATACTCTGTGTGTGCATGTGTGTGTGAGGTGTGTGTGTGTGTGTGTGTGTGTGAGTGTTTGTGTGTGTGAGGGTGTGCAAGCATATCAAGGTCAAAAGACAGTTTTGAGGACTAGGTTCTCTCCTTCCACTTTTAGGTGAATTTGGAAATAAAATATACAGAGGTCAGAGGACAGTTTCTGGTGTCCACCTTTCATCCCCTGTAGTGTAAGTCAATGTTTTTCTGGCAGCTCTCACTTCCCCATCTCCCATGTCCTCGTGGAGCACAGTGGATTGTAGACACCTGTGTTACTGAGCCTATCTCTTATGTGTGCCCTGCATAGCTGAACTCAGGGTTTACACTTGGACAGCAGCACTCTGTCCATTGAGCCTGCTCCCTGAACTGCAACAGTCTAATCTTGAATGTTTTCTTCTATTTCTAGTTTATCAAGCAGTAGTACATCTGTTGGAGTTTATTAAATGCCTGACTTGTATTGACAAACTCAAATGCAGGACTTCATTACTCATGCTGTATTTTCCACTTCAGTTCCCTTTTTGGCAATGGAGATAGCTCAGTGGTTAAGAGCATATACTGCTTTCGCAGAGGACTCCAGGTTTATTCCTGGCATCCATGCTGGTTGACTCACAACAGGATGTCATTCCTGCTCCTGAGGATCTGACACCTTCTTTTGGCCCCAGCGAAACCTATATTCATATGCACATACACACACAAATGTACCCAATATTTTCAAAACTAAATTTTCTTTTGTCTAGTATTGTAATTGTATTTATCTTTCCTTCATTAAGGCACGTGATTTTCCTCACTTATGTTTTATTAAGCTCTAGCGATGCTTTGCTGGTTTTCCTTAAATGGTTTATTTTGTAAGGACCACTATGATTTTGAGCTAGGAGACAGAAACTAGTAACTTTAGAGCTAATTATTACCCTATGATCCTCCTATGATCTGTGTCAGAAGGTGATCTCCTAGGAAAGATCATAGAGGGCCAATCTAAGTTAAATTATATTGTGCATTTGACAAGTGTCTAGCTCCCCTTGGCACAGTTTTGTTCTAGGCTGCTACCACCTATGGACATAACATGCTTTGAGACATGGGGTGGGGATAACGAGCATGAAACACTGAAGTTAGCCGCATGCCTCTGGTTTTCATTGGCTGTCATTGCTTTGTCCTCATCTCATAGAGAAGACAGGGGAGCCCATGATTTAATCAGATTAATTATTGCTCTGTCATAGCTGTGGTATCTAGCATTAAGATACTCTACACTACAATTTCCTTTACCTGTTAGGGTAATCTAGCCTTGCAATGCAGCTTAGCAGCTGTTTGCTTGCCTGATTAACAAACCCTGAGTACATCACTAGGACCACAGAATCATCATCATCATCATCATCATGATCGTCATCATCATTGTCATAATCTGGGTTCCTCATAATGATCCATCATCATAATTCTGCATTAGTTTTTAAATTGAAAATAGATTCTTCACTCATATAATACATTATAACTTCATTTTCCCCTCCTCTATGTCTTCAAGCTCCTCACACTTCCCCTGTTTCCCAGATCCACTCTTGCTTCTTTTCCCGTCCAGAAAAGATCAGATCTCCAAGAGACAACATCTAAACAGGACAAAACAAAATATAATAAAACAAGGCAAAAAGCTTTCATATCCAAGTATAATATAAGGTTGGACAAGGCAACACAATAGGAGGATGAGAATCCCAAGAGCAGGCATATGATTGAGAGACCTACCTGTTCCCATCATTAGGAGTCTCATCCAAGACACCAAGCTAACAGCCAGAATGTATTTGCACAGTACCTGGTGCAAACCTATGAAAACCCCAAGCTTGCTACTTTGGCCTCTGTGAACCCTTGTGAGCCCTGTTTAGTTGATTCAGTGAGCCATGTCCTCCTCGTATCCTCCATCCCCTCTGACTCACCTGTATGAGTGACTTGTCTTGTTGCTTTGAGAAAATTACTGACACAATCAAGTGAAGGAAGTTTGTTTTTGACTCACAGTTTGAGAGTACACTCCATTATGGTGGGAAAGTTGAGGTGATGAGCCACTGAGGCCGCTGCTTATATTACATCCTTAGTCAGGGAGTAAAGATCAGTGAATGCTGGGCTAGGGACAGAAGATGGCTGGTGGAATCTGTGGAGCTTCCCAGAGTCTCCTGAGATTCTGTGAGTTCTTCAGGTTTGTTTTTAGGGCAGGCTCTAGCCACCTGATATCACACTTCTGGCTTTCGTCAAGACACTTGACACAATGGTGCCGTAGGCTTATGCTTTTCTTCTTGACTATCTATGCCATGCTAAAGCCTATGTCCTCCACGTGTCTATTTTTAGTTATATATTGGGGTTTGAATACAAAATTAGCCTTGATGTGCTGTTTTAGAGAACAGAAGATTGGAGGCAAAGGAAGATAAATTACTCTCCAAAGTTTCACTAAAAGTAGAACCTGGACTAGAATAAAATTCCCCTAAGACCTAACCTGTTCTGAATTATTCTATGCTGTTCTGTGCTGACTCAATTCCTTTCCATAAACCTATTTCAGCATACTCAGGAAGTAAGACAATGTCAGGTATTGCCAGCTATGTGGTAGGACTTGTTGTGTGTGTATGTGTATGTATGAAGGGAATTCATGCATGTGCATGAATTCGTGAGTATGCATGCTCAGGTGCACATATATTGAAGCCAGCATTTGAGGACATTTGAGTGTCCTGACCTATTGCTCTCTGTGTTTTCTGAGACAGGGAACCTGGTATTCACCAATTTGGCTAAGCGAGCTGACATGCACCTCCGGGAATTGTTCTTTCTCTGTCTCCACAGCTCTGGGATTATCGATGCATACCACGATGCCCTGTTTTGGAATGGGTGCTGGGACTCTGAACTCAGATTCTTATAGTTGAGGACCAAGCACTTTATCTACTCCACCATATGCCCTATCCTTAAAGTGACACTGTTTTGGTCACATGATAGAGCTGGCACTTGCAAATATTTTAATAATAAGCTTTTGCACTGCAAATTTATTTATGTATATCGCATGTATACACACACACACACACACACACACACACACACACACACACACTGGTTAGGAGTATTAAAATTATGGGGCAGCAGATGGCTCAGTGAGAAAACTGATGACCTGAATTGAAGTGTCAGTGCTCACGTAATGGAAGGCAAGAACCAGCTCCTACAAGTTATCCTTTAACCTCCACATATGTGCCATAGACTGAACACACACACACACACACACACACACACACACACGCACACATTCACACTCAAATCAATGTTTAAAATGCAATATTAAAAGCCCCTTAAAAAGTACTTGACAATTGACCACCTTTACTGTACTTTTAAAAATATGAATGTGAAGGTAAATGTCACTTTTGCCTCAAGGTAGTCATCAAAGTAGCCATCTCACTATGGTTGCACACCGTCGATAAACTTTGTAAGTATGCACTTGGGATAATTTTCACTTTATGTGAATTATTTTAAGCTTGTCATAGATTTTGAGTTGTTATGATTATGAGCAACACAATGTCAAGCTTAGAGAAAGGTTTTACTCTTTTGAATATGTATATTTCTTTTTCCCTAAAATCTCAACATTATTAAAGTGTAATTAACATATGATTAAGTGTGTACATAGTTAATACAAGTTTAATGAGTCTGACAGATCGGTTATCTTCTGTAACAACTGCTTCTCAGAAGCTTTCTGTGCATTCCACTCGAGGCAATCAATGACACAATTTCTGTCACTGTAGATTTATCTTTCTTGTTTTCTAACTTTACATACGTGTAATTACAAAAGATGAATTTTTTACATCTGTCTTCTTCTGCTCATTATGTGTTTTTGAGACTTGTCTCTGCTTGTGCAGGCATCAGAAATGCATTGCTTATTAATGCATAATGAGTACTGAACCATTGTAGAACATGTCATAGTTTGATGATTTCTTTACCAGTGGAGGAATATTTGGAGAATTTTTGTTTGTTTGTTTCTGTTCAGTTTTGGGTACTGACAAGTAATGTTGATATGGATATTTGAGCACTTATCTTTTCCAGGATGCAAGGTGTAATGCCTTATAAGAAAATACCTCTAAGAGTTGTGCTACTGTTAAATCCTTTTCTAGAAGGTATAAGGTATACTGTTTTACATGTCCATCAGATACACATGATCATCCTCTGTAATGATCAGCTTTCTCTGTCAACTTGGCACACCTTGAATCACCTGGGAAGAGAGTGTCAATGAGGGTTTGTGTTGCACAAGTTCTAGCTGGTCTTAATAATAAAAACCCAGAGCCAAATATCGGGGTAAATGGTTAAAGATTGGAGAACCACAGGAGCTAGCCACAGCCAGCTTTTACCTTGCTAACTCCTCAGCTGATAAAGGGCCAACCTCCTAACTCCTTTGGCCTTACATTCCTTTCCGCCCAACCATATCACTTCCTGGCTGTCTGTACAGACAGACCTCTAGTCCTGTATGGTTAGCTAGTGGCTAGCTCTGCCCTCTGATCTTCAGGCAAGCTTTATTTGTTAAGAGCACAAACAAAATATTATCACAAGTTTGTCTATGTTGGGCTGGTCATTGGGTGTGTCTCTGTGTTGAGGGGTAATTCAAATAAGTTATTAGACAAGGGAAGACATAAACCACTGCTTGCAGCAGCATCATTCCCTAGGCAGGGAGTCCCGAACTGTACAAAAGCAAAGAAATGGCACTGAGCACAAGCAAGCCAGCACACACATATTCATTTCACTCTGTTCATGACTAAGGATGTGCTGTGACTATTTGAAATTCCTGCCTTGACTCAACACACGACGTTCCAGAACCTCTGCCTAGAATGGCTTTGTGTCAGGGTATGCTATCCTAAGAGCAGAACTGAACCAAGGACACCAGTTCCACTGCATATATGTGGCATCTTTGTTTCCCTTTGCAGTTGGTGTTATACATTTGTGTATTTTGAGACAGGATATCCTATATTCCAGGATTGTCAAGGATGGCCTAGGACTTCTGATCCTCCTGCTTCAGCCTCCAGGTTCTGGGATTACAGGCATGTACTTCAATTCCAGTTTGTCTAGTGCTGGTAATGAAACTCAGGGAGTTGTGAATACTTGGCAAGCACCCCACCAAAATAGCCATATCCCCAGCTCCTATGTATTTGTTTTAAAGAAAATTATCTCAGCAGTTTAGGGTAATTTGTAAATTGTTGTGTAGTCCATGCTGGCCTTGATTTAATGATCTACCTGCTTAGGCTTCCCAAGTGTTGAATCTCAGGTGTGCGCTAACATGCCTAATCTTTGTTTGACATGCTCTTTAAGTTTTAGTTTTTGTAATAGTCTCCATGTAGCTCAGACTGATTGAAACTCACATTTTGTTCTTTGACTCTCTCTCTCTCTCTCTCTCTCTCTCTCTCTCTCTCTCTCTCTCTCTCTCTCTCTCTCTCTCTCTCTCTCTCTCTCTGTGTGTGTGTGTGTGTGTGTGTGTGTGTGGTATGCATGTATAATGCCTGTGGAGGTCAGAAGACAGCCTCGGGCATTGTTCCTCAGGAGCTAGTCACTTTTTCTGAGTCAGGACCTTTCTTTCTGGTCTGAAACTCACTAAATAGGTAAGGCTGCCTGGCGGGTGAGCCCTGGGGATCTGCCTGTGCCCACCTCTACAACACTGAGATAACAACGCTTGATGCCATCTCTGGCTTTCTTTATATTCACTCTGGGAATTGAATTCCAGTCCTCATGCTAGCAAGGCAAGCATCTTGCTGATGGTTGTCTTCAAAGAACCTCTGTTTTTGTTTACCATTATTTTGAAAGCTTGTCTTACTGTGTGATCTAGGCTGGATATCCAGAGAGTTATTTTTAAGTAAAATAGATGTGCTTAACTATCATATTTTGGGTCCTTTGAGGAAACAAAAATACCCCCCCCACACAGAGGGGAAATATTTGTTTCTTTTGTTTACTGTTATTCTTCACTTTTTATAAATCTCCTAACACAAAAAAGAAAAAAATTAAGGCTCAGTGGGAAAAGGTAACTGTAGACAAGTTCATCTTTCTAGACTCACATGGTGGAAGAAAAGAATCCAGCCCCTGAAAGTTATCCTCTGGTCTCCTCCTGTGCACACTGACACAATTCCCCTATCCACACACAAATAAATTATTGTCATACATTTTTGAAAGAAAATTTCAGTATGATAAAATAAAATTAGAGGATAATTGAGAATTTGACTATTTGATAGACTTCAGAGTCAGGGAATTTGGTGTGGGCATTGTCACAGAAACCCAGCAAGGATGCTTCTGCTAGGAATGTTTCCCCGGATGATGACAGAGTTCAGATATCTCAGATGGAGGTGGTCTAGGAGTGATGAACTTACTATGTCTCTATCCTTTGTGGTTCTTAGGTTCCATATGTTCACAATCACATGCATGTTTATATGACAGAAGCAGGAAAAAATTGTTGAGTGAAATAAACAAAAACCAAGTAGAAGTGTGGTGAGGAGAGGGGGTACTAGGTATGAGATGAAATATGCTCCTTGTTCAATAACTCTTACACAGCAACAGAAAAACAAATAAACACTGTACCCGAGGAAAAGTGAGGATGTTTCCTCCTATTTCATAGCTTTAGAAATAGAAGTCAGTAGCCAAGACAAAATAAACTCAATGGTATTATTGAGTATCTTTTGTCTCATCTCGCTTTGTTTGGGCATTTTTTTTTTGTCTTATTGGTCTTTTGCTTGTTTCTAACTTTGTGATTTTATACGTTTTCTTTGTATTTCTTGCTCTGTGTGTGTTTGTGTGTGTGTGTGTGTGTATTTTCTAAAGAGAAGGAGAGAAAGAAAGGGTTGGAGAATTTGGGAAAATTTGGGGGAGGGAAGGGGAATCCATGGTTAGAATATACTGCACAAAACATTTTTCAAAAAAAATCCAAGTGAACTGTGTGTTGTTTTGGGGTTGGTTTTCCTTTGTTTTGTTTAGATTTGCTTTATTCTGCCCCATTCTCCACATTTACTGATATCCATCAGAATGTTACATCTTGTTACTCCTCCCCTGTCTCCTACTAGTAGTGGGCTCTCCTTGGTGAGCGCTGCTTGTGTAACTGATGCCCTGGTGTTGTTTGAAAGAAGTAGAGATGACAGCAAACAGAAAATGTTTCTTTGGGATGATCCAATCACCAAAGTAGCCGAAGGAAGAAAAAGGGGACGATTCCTTCATTTACTTCCCCCCTCCACTCCCTTCCTCTCCCCTCCCTATGTCTCTCCTTCCCCTCCCTTTCCATCTTTCCTTTTCTCTCTTTCTCCTTCCCCGTTATCTTTCCCTCTTCGCATTCCTGTTCACTCTTTTCCCACCTTCTCTCTCCCCTTTTCCTATCCCCCTCTTCACTTCCCACTCATCTTTCTTTCTACTCTGAGATATCTATTTGGAAAGATACATAAGGATAAGAAATCATATAAGCAGTAACTCCCTCTTTCTAGCCAAATGTAAATGTTTGTAAACATAAAATTTCCCATTTTAAATTGTATATTTTTATATTTATTTTTAGAAATTATTAGAAAGCTTGATTCCATTTCTTGCTTTCATCAATCCAGTTTAGGATAAAGCCTAACATCCTAATTCCTTTTCTAATAAGTAGTTTATGTTACTTTACACATCCCTGGTCATTTTGTTGAAGCACCACACAGTAAAAGGATGGGATGTTGGGACATTCTACTTAGACCAGAAGCCACTCAGATCTGCAGATATCAGACAATAGTATCAGGTGATATCTTCTTATATTTCATTTTATAATTTGATTAAAAGATAATTCTTCTGGGCTGGAGCAATGGTTCAGCAATTAAGAGGCTATTCTGTTTTTGCAGAGGACCAGAGTCCAGTTCTCAACATTCATGCTAGATAGCTTACAAACACCTGTAACTCCAACTCTGGTGAATCCAACATCCTCCTCTAGACTCCAGAGGCATACACACACATATGAATACACATGCACACTCACACACACTCACACACACATGCACACACACTCACACACAATTACACACACTCACACACACTCAAAGTTACACATACTCACATACACACACATACACACTCACACAAAATCACAGATACACTCACATGCACACACACACACACACACACACACACCACAGAGAGAGATAAAAATCAACCTTAGAAACTGATTTTTTATAACACTGAGTAAACTAATGGCACATAGTTGGCAATATTTATTAAAAAGCTAGATTATATTTAATCTAAGTATTTAAATAGGAAATAAGTATTCACTATTTTACAAGTCTTTCTTTACCATATTATTTTCCAGATATTAGGTCTCTCTCCTTTCTGTTATTGTGTATTAGTAAGATACCTGGGTTAAGATATGTGATTCACTTGAAATGAGAATGCACTAATATAAAAGTACATTTGTCTCTTTAGCATGCATATGATTTCATCTGACATAAGACAGATTAGCAACTTTCCAAAAATAATGTGCATAGTTTTTTCCATCTCAATGGAAAATTTGATATTTATTGGCATAAAGGTCATGTCAAATCACCTCTAGTTGAGTAGTGGGAATAATAATGAAATCTGTGCACAAGTGTAAGTATCATCAAAAGTGTCTGAAGATCCATTTGCATTGTGATTAAGAAATCTAATTAAGTTCTAAATATAGAAAATGAGACATTGAATGAGTTTGAGGGAAGTGGCAGGATCAGCATGGAAGAAACTGAAGATCATGCAAAACTTCAGATGAGGAGGTAGGTGTCATGTGTTTGGACAGTTCTCTCTATGAAGAAAGGGGACACAGCCAGGGAAACACATAAGTGTGTTCACAGAGCTTGTACAGAGGTAAGAAGCCCCACATGAGTACTGCTTTAATTGTTTGCCCATGTGAATCTAAAAGATTCACAGAACGAGTGGTGACATTTCTTTGCACTATCCGTTTCATGTGTATATAATCCAGTGACTGCTTCTCACACAGCTGGATCTTTGCCACACCAAAAGTCACATTTTCAATGAACTAATGATGCCAATGTTCCTGAACACAGCTTGACATGCAGAATGTTCTGGGATGTGGAGATGTTTCCCTGGAGACCAAAGCTCTTTTATGTCCTTTGAATTTGAAGACTGAAATTATCTATTTTTTTCATGTGTGTATGAGTGTGTGTGTCTGTCTGTTTGTCTTTCTGTCTGTGTAAATCACATCCACATGGGTATCTATGGAGGCCAGAAATGGGCATTGGATCCTTTGGAGCTGGAGTTACAGGTGATTCTGAGCCAGCAGATCTGAGTTCTT
The DNA here is from genome assembly GCF_903992535.2 of Arvicola amphibius. NCBI lineage: Eukaryota > Metazoa > Chordata > Mammalia > Rodentia > Cricetidae > Arvicola > Arvicola amphibius. The sequence continues at coordinate 97,532,110 of NC_052058.2, read as the reverse complement.
GGAGCCAAACCTGGGGCTTCTCCAGTGGCATTTTATACTCTTTACCACTCATCTCTCTTTAGTCCTATAACTGATACCTTTAAATCTTTAACAAGAGCATTCATTTCTAAATGGCTTTTTGCATGGATATTCAACATTTCCAATTTTCCTAAAACGCTTTTCATAAAAAGTATTTTTTCATGAAAACATTCTCATGTGTCTGCCTCCCTTGCTTTTTCCTCACCTTGTAAATCCACTTATTTTAACATACGATTAATGAACATATTAATATAATTATATTGCTCATTTGTTATACCTTCTCATTTTAAAACATCACTATAATTTGTGTTACATTTTGTTTGTGTATATTTGTGTGTGTGTTTGTGTGTGTACTTGTATATGTGTGTGTTTGTGTACATGTACTTACCATGGTGCACATGTGAAAGTCATAGTACAACTTGTAGGAGTTGATTTTTTTTCTTCTTCAGTGTGGGTTCTGAGATTCAATTTAGGTCATCAAGATTGACAGCAATTACCTTTACCCATTCAGCTATCTCTCTGACCCTTTTTCTGTCCATTTGGATATCAGAGACAGTTGTGTAACTTGGTCTATTTGAGGGGCCCCTGGCAGTGGGATCAGGATCTGTCCTTGGTGCATGAATTAGCTTTTTGGAGCCCATTCCCAATGTGGGATGCCTTGCTCAAGCTTGATGTAGCAGAGAGGGGAATGATCATGCCTAAACTTAATGTATAAGGTGTTCTTGACTCCCCCTTGGAGGCCTTATTTTTCAGGAGGAGTGGATGAGGGAGGGTTGGAGTGTAAAATTAATGAATCAAAAGAATAAAAACAGGGATTATTTTGAACACACACACATACAAATAAGTTAACTGCGTGATCTAATTTTTTCCTCTGAGGCTCCATATTCTCTAATCCAGGCCTAACTGTCACATTCAAAAGAACACTTCTTTGACCACTGAAATGGTCTCTCATATTCCTACAGTTTGGTCCTTCTATGGGTGGCCCACTTTCCACATAGATACCAATCTAGTGATTACTTTTACTTTGTCTACTTGTATAATAGTACTACATTTAAACTTCCCACATCCTCTGGTTCCCTAGTGGGTGTGTTCTCAAAAGAAGCTTGGGTGTTGTGCAGGACACATTAGAATTAACCTGTTCACTTACCATGAGGAAGGTTGCATGACAGTTCTCGGGCATTTGTGTTGCCCTTAGCTGCAGATAAGCTGTATCTAATCTCATCCGGTCATTGATAAACATGTTTCTAGAGCATTCTTCATTTTCAGGTTTCCAAATCCTACACATCGGACTTCCCAATGGAAGACCATGGTGCATGTGCTCAACCAGTCTGTTAGACACCAATGTAAGAGCCTTGCTCCCCTAAAGCAACACATGTGGCATCTCTTAGCAACATCAATGTGTTTTCCAAATGAATCAGATAAAAAGATGACCAGTCAATTCAAAGCTACCTGGAGGTCCATACTTTATTCTATGAAACAATTACAGCCAAATAATATGTAACATCTTACCAACCTCTATACCATCTGTTAAATTAAACCAAACCTGCTAGTATTCAGCTATATTTTGATGTTTAAGAAAATAAATCCAGGACAGGAGATGTGGTTCATCCATTAAGACAACTTGCTGCTCTTTCAGACTACTTAATTTATATACCAAGCACCTATATTAGGTGGCTCACAACTGTCTGTAATTCTACTTCCAGGGTATCTAATTCCCTCTTTTGTTCTCTGTGAGTATATGCGTACATGCATACATATGTCATACTATCAAATAGACACACATAAATAAATGAATTCAATAAAACTACAGACACATGCATGTACACATGCACACACAGAGAGGGAGGGGAAGAGAGATCAAATATCAAGTTTTGGGAGTCAGAAAATTCCAGTGAAGTTGTGAGCCATCTGTGTGACAAGGTTTTCACTTTTAAATAAAGCTATAATTAGGATGGTTTTATGTGGGAAAGAATTGCAGACTTTGGGGCTCCTTATTTTTCAGAACTTTAAAAAGTGTGTCTTTTCTCTTTTCTAGAAAGAGCATAATGGTTGGAAGACCGTGTTATGAGAAGAACATGCTATTGAAGTGCAGTTGTGATAGCCAGGCCTTCTACTTGACAGCCACAGATGCTTGGGCAAATCACACCAACTGCCTGGGCTCTGAGTCTCATTAGTGACCCCTGAATGTTAGTTGAGCTCATTCCCAGAGGTATGACTAGGACTGAAACGAATGATTTCATTTGCTGTTCCCCACCCCATATCTACCTCAGCCAGGCTCATGCCAAATGCTATGTCTCCTCTATGGGTTCCCATGCTTGAACACATGAATCCCAGCTGGTGACGCTGCTTAGGAAGATTATGGAGTCTTTAAAAGGGGGAACCCTGCTGGAGGGGGCGGGGCTTGAGGTTTCTTAGACCAGCTCATGGTCTGTTAACTCTGTCTCTTGCCTGTGCATGCAATGTGACTAGTCAGCCTTCTGCTCTAGATCCCCGCCCCCACCCCATGACCCATGGTGATGGACCAGTGTCTTGAACTTCAAGCCAGAACAAACACGTTAGTCTTTCAGTTTACTCTTCTTGGATATTTTGCTGTAATGATGAGAAAACTCTAGGGAATATTCTCAAATTAGATTCAGTAACTCTATCAATATCCAGTTTCAATATCATCTGCTTGGGTATTTGTGTCATCTTTGTTAAATGAAAGGCAGGTCTTTCTTGTAAATATATTCCAACCTCAGTCTTAATATACATGCCTCCTTTCTAGTTAGGGAAGCTAATAAGCATTACATTAGAGCCCTGACCACATTTAAAAAATACATTTGTTTTTGAAACCATTTGGACCTTTCTAGGAAAAAAAAATCATTGTTTCTGTATTTTTAAAAATCATGAAACAGACCTTAGCCAGGGGCCATTTTTCTGAGAGACGTTTTGCTGATGACTGAGAAGTAATGTGTTACACAGAACCGGACTGTCACTATTACGGAAATTATGAGTGGTTATTACTTCTGATTAAAATTAAATTAAATAGCACTTGAGAAATAAGAGTACTTTAATTATACCATAAAAAATGTCAGTCTTTCACCTTTAACATCTGTTAGACATGCGTGCCAGGAGCAAATGCACAGGAGTGTTTGCCAAATACCTAGTCAACAAACCCCATCAACTCAGCTGAGAGCTGACGTGGTGACACTATCTTCTTGCACATGGAGCTTTTCAGATCTGAACAGTGAGTCCAAGTCCATTGCGCGGAAGGGCATGGTAGTTTCGATTTCTCTCCATTTTGTAAAGGGAAAAAAAGAGAAAATCATCCGCAAGGCTTTTTCCGCATTGTTCATTGGGATAGACTTGGTCTGGCATAGCAGACACATCTTTGCAGTAGTAGGGAACTGGTATTTCTCAGAGAAATGCTTGCTTCCATGAAATGTTCCACAGGTTTGTCCCTGTGTGATGTTTCCATCAAGGTTGTTTTTAACTTTGATTTGTAAAAGACAAAAAAAAAAAAAAAAAAAAAAAAAAAAAATCGCTGGAGCTCTCCGCTCCGGAAAATGCTTTTGGCCTAAACAGGCTTGGGTCGATGCTAGCTAATTAGCAGGCAGGCAGAAGGGGTTCAGGCAGCGGCTGGTGGTGCGTTTCTGATCAATGGAATCAGCTCTTTTCTCTTTTTTTATCATCAATACATAGACTACTTGCTTGGAATGTAATTTTGCAAAAGTGATAGGTTCCCAAGCTTCTGGTGGTTTATATTTTATCAGACTGGGGGCCTCAGGAGATATCCAGTCATTAAAGGGCTTGCTGTTTAAGCATGAAGTTAAAAAGTCAGGCATGGCAGTGTCTGCCTGTAAGCCTAGCACTGGGGAATCCTAACAGGCAGATTCCTGGGGCTGTCTGGCTAGCCTGCTTATTGTCATAACTGAGTCCCAGGCTAGGTGGGTAGCACATGAGGAGTGACAAGTGGGTTTGTCCTCTGGCCTCCACATACATTTGCTGCACATATGCTCTCATGTGCATGCACTCACACACACAAACACACACACACACACACACACACACACACACACACACACAGTTGGGGGTGGTGTGGAGACCCTAGCTTAAAAATTTTGCAGTCCTCTATGGTTAGTCTATGGAGGTGGTGGAGCTTGAGTCTATTTGCTTCTTGCTTTTACTTTACTTTATTTTTGAAATTTTTTTAAATGGGTTTTTATTGAGCTCTACATTTTTCTCTGGCCTGCCTCCGCTGCCTGCCTCTCCCCTCCCCCCTTCAACTCTCCCCAAGGTCCCCATGCTCCCAATTTACTCAGGAGATCCTGTCTTTTTCTACTTCCCGTGTAGATTAGATCTATGTAAGTCTCTCTTAGTGTCCTCATTGTTGTCTAAGTTCTCTGGGATTGTGGTTTGTTGGCTGGCTTTCTTTGCTTTATGTTTAAAAATCACCTATGAGTGAGTACATGTGATACTTGTCTTTCTGGGACTGGGTTACCTCACTCAGAAAAATGTTCCTAATTAGGACACACTGTATTCACAAGGTTAGGCTGGTTTTGAGAAAACCGACAATGTTACTTATCTTCCGTTTGTACCATGACGGTGTGACCATCAGAGGCGTTACCACTGCTGCCTCGTGTTATCCTCACGTATGAAGACAGGGAACCCAAGGTCCACATTTTCATTGTTCCGTTCCAGTCACTCTGCACCACACAGGCCTTGAACAGCCGTGATTATAGAGAGGCTCTTTCTCTGTATGTGTCAGAGAGTTTTCTTTATTACAAAATGTGGCTGTTGCCGGGCGGTGGTGGCACACGCCTTTAATCCCAGCACTCGGGAGGCAGTGGCAGGCGGATCTCTGTGAGTTCGAGGCCAACCTGGGCTACAACAGCTAGTTCTGGGACAGTCTCCAAAAGCTACAGAAGAAAACCTGTCTCGAAACCCCCCCCCCCCAAAAAATGTGGCTGCTTCCCTGCAGGCACTGATGTTGAAGGAGGGATTTGTTGCTTCCTTAGGCTCCAAGGCACTCCATAATCATCTTGGCTGACCTAAGGGACAAACATTCAGTTATAGTCTTCAAAAATACATCTGAATCTTTTGTTTCACTCATTCCTATGAGTTTTGGATTCACTCTCAAAGATTCTCCAACCCAAGCAGCCATTAAGTTATTTAGCATGTATTTGCTAGATGTCTTTGTGCTAGACTTTATTCTAAGTCCTTCTGTAGGCCTGTAACAACCCCAGCATCCTGTTCTTCACAAAGCTCATGTTGCAATCATGAATTAATTTTGCGATTCCACCTTCCTGTTGTCTGTGAACCCTGCTCTGGGATTAGCTATAGAGAAACATATGTCTTGGGCTTCTACAAATGATTAGGGAAATAATCAATGCTAGCCACTCAAATGACATATCATCACCTAGTGAGCTGCTTGGATGTGTAAGGTTGGAACATCACCTTATCTAATGCTCAACATTCTGGAGCCTGTCTGCTCTTACTTGCTTGGAGAGGGTAGCACTATGAGTCAAAGCTGTCTAAACCATACCAGATACCTCCCATTGTTCCTCTGTGATGCCGAGCAGATATGACTCCGTGGGGTTTCGTTACTTCGAGATTGTTCTTATTTTCATGTCCCACTCTAGTGGGAATAAACAGCCTGCTGAATCCTACAGTTGTGGAAGTCTGAGGTGCCTGCTCTATAAAGTGTTTGTATTCATCTGAATAACCCTACAACTGCCTGCTTGCTGTTCACAGCACGACTGGATTGAGCCATTTTTCCTTGTGAAGTAATATTGAATATAACTGTTACTACTTATCAACACTTTGTTGAGGACTTAGCATGAAATGTATTACTACATATACTAAAAGAGAGTATTGACTTTGGGGTCAAATATCTGGCTTCTGGTTCCTTATTGACTTATGTGTGGATGAAACATAAACACATTTTCTGAGAAAACAACTTTAATATGGTGCTTGTTATATGTACATTAAGGCAGGCCAAACTGTCAAAGCTTTAAAGGATTGGAGACTGTTTGCATTCTCTCTCTCTCTCTCTCTCTCTCTCTCTCTCTCTCTCTCTCTGTCTCTCTCTCTATCTATCTATCTCTCTCTCTGTCTGTCTCTCTCTCTCTCTGTATGTGTGTGTGTCTGTCTCTCTCTGTCTCTCTGTCTCTCTGTTTCTCTGTCTGTCTCTCTCTCTCTCTCTCTCTCTCTCTCCCTCTCTCTCTCTCTCTCTCTCTCTCTCTCTCTCTCTCTCTCTCTCTCTGTGTGTGTGTGTGTGTGTGTGTGTGTGTGTGTGGCCCATGCCTGTGTATGTATGTAGAGACAAAAGGCTGAATTTTGGCGACCTATGTCACATCCCATCTTAACATTTGAGACATGGTCACTTACTGAACCTAGTGATTATCCATTCAACAAGTATGCCGCCCTAATAGAAATGCATGTGTCGATACAGCACCAGCCTTGGGGTGTTGACATGACCAGATGAACATAGATTCTGGGGATTCAGCTTTAGGTCCTCATGCATGCCTGGCAAACCAACTTTGCCGACCGAGCCATCTCCTCAGCCCTATTTTTTTCATTCTTGTTTGTTGTCATGGAATATTTCATAGATACTGGTAGAAAAGCCATAATTCTTAGGTAATCACTCAATGTCCAGCAAGCAGCATGCATTTTAGAGTGGTTGGCATATCCCACCCTCACCTTGGTTCATTCTGGACCTTGCAGAAAGGAGTGGTAAACGCCAGTACACACAACCGGTTGTTGTGAAAGAGTAAAACTGTCAGGAAGCCTAAATATTTTATACCCATAGTGAGCAGCATGCTTTCTATGCTTAGGAGGACATTGTCTCTAGCTTCCAGGATTCTTCACCATAGAACAAACAAAGAAACTTTAAGAACAAACACTATGGAAAATGACAGGCAATGTGAAAATAAAAACAAGACTTCCCTATCCCTATGTGTGTAGGAAAATAATGCCATATTTTAAAGAAATGACTGCTCTCAGGCAGAGCTGGCTGGGGAAATACTACATGGCCAGATGTGAATCTGCTTTCCTCCCACTAACACCTACCTGATATGTTTGACTTCTGCTGTTTCTTCCTTTTTGAAATCCTCGACGTTTTTTTTTTTTGTTTTCTAAAACTTGTGTGTATTTTTCTTGGACATTCTAAAGGTTTTTAAACAAAAATCAATTAGCCATGCTGATGTGATTTACATCTGTAATACTGATAAACTGAAGCAGGGAGGTTGGTACAAGTTTAAGACAAGTCTGGTATACACAGTGAGTGTTAGGACAGCCAGAGCTACACAGTAAGACACTCAGTCAAGACAAAACAGAACAAATCACTCCTCTTAAATTATTCATTGCCATGTGACACCCCACTCCAATACTTACTAATGGCACCAAGGCTAAGAACACTTGCTACTCTTACAGAGAACCCAAATTTGTTTACAGACACTCACACAAGGCAGTTCACAACAGCTTTGAAGGATCTGACACTGTCTTCTGGCCTCTTAGAACACCTAGACTCTCACACACAAGAGCCCCCAACATACACATCACACACACACACACACACACACACACACACACACACATGCAAGCACGCATCATGCACACACACATACACACACATACACACACAAAAAATTAAAAATAAAATCTTACAAACCTAAATGAGTCTCACATGTCGGTGAGTTGGTTGTATTGGCTTCTTTTCTTTGTTTCACGGTGTTCGTTATGTATTTCTTTATTAAGGGAGAACACAGGGCTCACCATGGCTCATTTACACTCACAACTTGGATGGCAACTACTGTTTGTCCTTCTCCTTAATGTGACCTCTGACCCTCCACTCAGCTTTGGATGGCTTTCTCCTTGAATAGTGTCTCTTTTGCATTCTCAATCTGACTTCCATTATTTTCTGTTGCTAACATCAAGCCTGTAAGACAGGCAAGAGTCAAGGTGATAAAAAACACAGTTCATCTTTGGATGGAAGGAACTAGAAATAAATTATGACCATAAATATTCCCTCTTGAGTGGAACTCTAATGAATAAAGTTTTTTTCTTTGCTGTGACTCTGTAAATCACATTGTCTCCTTGGAATTTAGTTTCTCTATTGATAAAACCCAGTATAAATTTTAAAGACAGACAAGGTCTCTGAGAGACCTCGGTGTCTGTGTTTACCATAGACCTCCTAAAACACAGTATGCACTTATTTTACAGTGACTGTCCATAACACAGCATGGGCTCACACTTCAACACATGGCATTTGGTCTTCTTATGGTATTGCTGAGGTAACACGCAGATAGTCATGGTGTGGCAGCCTTGTAATAATTTGACATTTATGGTTTACCCTTATTGCATATGGAATTTTATGTCCAGTCACTCAATCACCTCTTGAAGAGATAGTGTTAAAGAGAAATAGCTAATAATCTTAAATTTAGGATTTCATGAGACACTGAGAAATAAGACTTCCTTTAAGCTCATTCTCAATACTTCTATAGTATTGAGATTCACAGACCCTTCACTAGTTGATGCTAGTGACCCATCACATTTCTTTAGTGTCTGACTCTTCATGTCAGGATCCAGTTTCTGGGCAAAATATGTTCTGGTGTCCTGTTGTACAATATTTATTGTATATTTACACTAACTACTAAAAGATATTCTAGCTGTTCTTGCTACAAATACATGATTACTGTTTGAGATGGTAGCTATGATAGTTGTTATTACACAAAGTATACACATATGGAAATATTATTCAGTACCACATAATATGTACAGTAAGTAGCCTGACTCAGCTTTAATATTAGAGTCAAACAGATGTCTACTGAGAAATCCCCCACTCTATTTCTTCAGAAAAATTTCCATTTTATTTTTGCTATTTATATTTTTTCTTTTTTATTTATTTAAAATATGATTATATTATTTCCCCTCTTTCTCACTTCCCTCTAACCCCTACCATATGCCCTCTCTCAAATTTAGAGCTCCTTTTCTTTAACTATTATTGTTATATATACATACAATTAGATATGTAAATACAATGTGCTGGATCTTTTTATTGCTGTTTGTATGTGTATATATTGGGACTAATTAGTTGTTATTGAATAATTATTTAGGGGCCTCATCCCTGGGGAAGGTTAATTATCTTTATCATGAGTTCTTAATTTGCTTATAGTTCTTTATTTGGGGTTGGAGTTCCATTAGGTTTTTCCTATCAACACCAACATGTCAACTTGCATTGTCTTTGTTCAGGTCTGTTTATACATGTAAAGCACAATTCCCACACCTAAGACTCGAGAACATTGAAGAAGAGGTGACAGAAAGATTGTAAGAGCCAGAGGACTAGGGTGCCTGCTGTGAGACTGTGTCTTCTAGAAATGACAGGCAAACTACACCTCAAATGTCAACAATATATCCTACAGTGGTGTGGAAGGGCCTTCTGTCTGTGTGTTGCTTTTATTGGTTAATGAATAAAGAACTGCTTTGAGCCTATGGCAGGGAATAACAGAACTAGGCAGGGAAAGATAGGCTTATACTGGGAAAAAGAAGGGCGGAGCCAAGAGAGAAGCCATGGAGTCACCACTGGAGATAGAAGCGCTAAAACTTTGTTGGTAGGCCCTGACCTCATGGTGATGCAAAGATTAATGACGATGGCTTAAATTAATATGTAAGAGTTAGCCAAGAAGAAGCTAGAGCTAATGTGCCAAGTAGTGATTTAATAAATACAGTTTCTGTGTGATTATTTCAGGTCTAAGCTAGCTGGGTGTCCGGGAACTAACAAGCAGCCTCCGACTACACTATAACCACTTAAAAAGACTTGTTTATATTTTAAACTCAATATTTTAAAGATATAAATAATGTAAGTTTCTATAATACAAACTCATTATATAAATATGTATATTTGTTAAATACATAGTATGATAACATAAACCAACACAATAAATATGCAATAAAATTATTATATAAATATGTAATTTTGCATGAGGTTACACAAGTTCACATAAAGTTTCATGAGCAATTTTATATAAAATTTTATACTTTTTTCATTAATATAATTTATTAGATTACATCTTATGTACACTTTAGCAATATATTAAATTACATTATATATAGTATAAATATATATACATGTGAATAATCATGTGTGATTTTTCAAGCAGTGTGTGAGAAATGTGCATGATTGGATAAAGTCTGTGTAGAGGACAGGCAGATTCTACATGGCAGGGCTGTTATTCCTACTGCCTATCACTCTTTGTTTATTATGTTGTTAAGTGTGAGCATGATGAAAAATGCGACTTTCTCTTGAGTGTCCTGATGCAAGCTCTGTAATAAGAGTCTCCTTTGTTGACTCAATGGCTATGTGGCACATTTGGTAAACCCACATCCAGTTGTGTTTGTCTATGTTGATCAGCTCTGGAATATCAAGCAACCTTGTTAGTTTTTTCTCAACCAGACATAAAAGCTGGAGTGACTAGAGAAGAGGGAATCTGAATTGAGAAATTCTTTCCTAAGACTGGACTGTAGGCAAAATTAATTTCTTGATTAATGATTCATGTAGGAGGTCCCAGTTTATTGTGGGTGGGGCTATCCCTGGGCAGGTGGTCCTGTGTTCCATAAGAAGGCAAGCTATGGAAGCCATCAGGAGAAAGCCAGTAAATAGTGTGTTTCCATGGTTGTTGCTTCAGTTCCTGCTCCACTTTTCTGCTCTCTCTTTACTTTGTGATGGATTGTGACCTAAGGTTGTTAGATGAAATAAATCCCTTTTTCCTCAAGTTTCTTTTGATCATTCTGTTTATCAAAACAGTAGAAACTGTAAGACAGGACCTTCGTCTTGCCAACAGAAGGCAAGAAAACAGCAAACGGTGTGGAACAATGTCTCATCTTTAAAAGTGATCGCTGTTCTTGCACAAGACCAGAATTTGTTTCCTAGCCCCCGTGCTGCTTGTCTCACAAATCCCTGCAACTCTTGCTCTGGGGGACTTGATGTCCTCTTCTGGACTATATGGGCACTGCACACACACACACACACACACACACACACACACACAGAGTACAGGCACACAATAAAAAAATCTAAAAAAATGCTTAAAAAATCAAAAACAATGATCTTGTAAATGAAGATCATTGATCATTTTGGTGAATACACAGTTCTTCACCAACTATAGCTCAAATATTGCAGTAAGGTAGAAGTTGTTCTGAGAAAAGTCTTAAAGTTCTGTCTCTCATCCTCAGGGTTAGGGTCATATGGTAATTTTTTTAACATCTCTCTTTTTATTTAGTCTTTTGAAAACTGATTTTTGCTTTTATTTTTATCTACTCTGTCTTTAAGTCTAGGTATACAGGCTGGGCCATGACAAAGACTTGTCATGCTCTTTAGTAATGACAAATATGGGCTGGGGTGAGTGTGTAGTGGTACAAACATGAGAACCTGATTTTCACACCAAGCACTTTAAAATCCTGGGCATGGTGGCAAGTGCTTGGAATCATGGTGCTGGGAGGTGGTGTTATGGATCCCTAGAGCTCTGGCTAGGCAGTGAGGCTGCTTGACAAATTCAGGGTCAGTGAAAAACCCTATCTCAGTAAACAACTATGATAAAAAACCAAGTCACTGTGGCACTGGGAAGGCTATAGACAGGAGAAAGTTAAGTCAACTTTGATGCTGATGATTAACCAAACACCTTCAATAGGCTCTGCTCTCCTTATGCCTGCTTGTCCTCTGGAAAGTCTATCTAAATCTGGAGGGCTGAGGATCCTAACTAATGCAACAAAATGCTGTGACAGACACCAAGCAGGTGGGAAGAGGGAAGAATGGGATGAGAGAACAAGGAGACACTGTCTCATCAAGGAGAAGAATTAGGAATACTGTCTCTTATTCCTCTCTAAGCCCAAAGTGATTGAACCTATATGGATGTGTTTTCTTATGCATTTATGCCACTGCCAGACTCCTTTTGAGGGTGGATGCTTATCTATATATTTATCCATGTAATAATCAGAGCAGGGTACGGAGACTCCTGAGGGTGAAAACTTGTGTCTAACTGTATTACTTAAGTCAGTCAGGGGTTAAATGGCTTGAACCTGGATCTTAGAATGAGCAAGCCTACCTGCTGGTAGATCTTGCCATAGTCCAAACCTGATCTCTTACTCATACGATTTCTATCTTTTGATTGATTACTCTCTATCTGTTTTAGAATTCAAGTGTCAAGACTTTTCTTAATTATAATCCACAAGGATATCTTCACTATATTGTCTGAGTCTCCTAAAGGAATGTTTGTCAATGGGAGTGATTTTGTTGCCCAGAGGATATTAGCTGTGACTGGCGATATCTTTTGGTATACCCTGCTGGAACCAAGACACTAACTGGTCTAGTAGGTAGAGATAACAACTGAGGCTCAGTATCCCAAAAGGTACAGAAAGCTTCATTAATTATCCAGAGGGCTAGAGAGAGGCTAGCACAATGGTTAAGAGAATTTCCTGCTCTTCCATGGGAGCCAAGTTTCAGTAACCATGTAGGGCAGTTCACAAGGTTAAGAGGCTTATCTTTGACCAACAAGAAATTCCCAGCACTTAGAGAACTTGCTACTGCAGTTTTGGTGTTTTTGAGTTTCAAGACATGTGTTTTGGGTACTTAACTCAGGTCATTTACAAGAGCAGTGAGTGCTTTTAACTGCTGACCATCTCCCAGCCCTTGCTGTGTAACTTTGAAGTGATGCTGTAAGAAATCCCATTTGAACATGTAGAATGAAAACAGAGGGAGCAGAGAGGTGGAGAGAGCCTGACAGAAGCCAACATGATAGTGAACTCAAAATCCAAACCTATGAGATTCAGTTCCCAGTGTTCCTCCTGAAGATAAAAGATTCAACATTGTCTCTTTAAGGCTCTGGAAACTATTTGCAAATGTACATACTGATAAATGAAACAGGACCTGTGGCCTGTTGGTATTTTATTATTGTTTTTGGAAATGGAAATTAAAACAGTATTTGAACTTCTAAAAACAGTGAAGTAGTTTAAATTGTTTGACTCTTTGGATTCCACTTATTCTATATGTCATTCCTCTCAGGTCTTTATTTATGAGCTACTTTTAGGAAAATTGTGTATTTTTTTTCTATTACAGTAGGTATGCCTCTTGGCCATACATTAAGACTGACAAACTTAATCTCTCAGCTTCCAGCCATGCGGCCGGAAGCCAGCAATCCATGAATAAATCACCTCTGATCTGCTCCCTCATACCAAATAAAAATGTTAATTTGGACTCATTCTTATAACAACTATTTATATTAGTAGTGTTTCCAGACATGTATTAGTATTAGTAACAAAGGTAATCAACATGGTAGTTTGCTTAAGATTATCCTTCCTTAGATATATGTATTAGTATTTACTATTAAGATTTGTAACCTAATTGTGATTTCAGCATAGTTCCAGGAATCCAGAGGTCTTAGGTGTTCAGGTAGATGAGTTTTCTGATCTTATACACTTACAGCGTCAGTCTGTTGTTTAGAAGTATCCTGTATAAACTACTATAAAGGTTATTCCTTTGCCTTACTAGTGCACGAGTGCTTCAGAAGTAACTGTTCATATTTCCACTATTATTAGGTTAGGGTTGAGTGAATGTTTTCCTGATCAAACAGTACAAAATTATCTATTCATCCCTGACATGGAACTGAGGTCAGACCAAAGCAACAATACCATTAAAATCCAAGTGAAATAGCCATGAAGCCTATAGTTTATTGGAGTTACTTACAGGAGAAGGGGAGAAAGGTAACTTCTAGAAGCAATGGTCACTCAAAGCAGCTTCGTCTCCAAAGCCCATCCAAATATGGATGATGACTCAAAGACACAAGAACTGGGGAGTTCTCTGTGTGACTTGCATGGATGAGGACTCATGAACACTAGAACTGGGGAGTTCTCTGTGTGATTTGCATGGATGAGGACTCATGAACACTAGAACTGGGGAGTTCTCTGTGTGATTTGCAGGTAGCTTAACAGGTGAGAGATTCTCCTCCAGGTGCTTGGAGAAGTCTGGACATCTCCCCAGCTGTCCTTACTGCTTCCACAAGTCCATGGGCAGAGAGTCCTTGTGTATCTGGTCATTTTCAGGGGCTTCCCTAGATGCTGGTTTGTTTAATTTCTGAGACATAAGGAACATCATTTAGAACTTTCTGCATCTTAAAGAGTTTAGGGAGAAAATCCTGCACAATAGTTACTAATAAAATTAAATAATACATATCATTTATATATGGCCTTTTTATATGTGGCCTTTTCTAAACTGATAACTATGATAGTCATCCATACTGACACATGAAAAAGTACATTTTTTCTTTAATTCCATTATAGTATCTCATCATGCAAATAAGCCACAGTGAACATTTCTGAGTTCTCTTGATGGATATTTGCTTTTCTTTAACTGTGGAATTGTTATCAATAAACATGAACTTATAAATATTTTGGGTGGTGTTCCTTTAAGCATACAGTTATTAGTTCATATGGTACATACATGTAATGTTTAATGGGTTAATGTTGCCAGGTTTTGGAAAATGGGTACATCAGTATACAACTTCACCAAATGTATAGAAAACTTCTGATGGCTGTATGTATTCAACAACACTTAATGTTATCAATATGACTAATTGAAACCAATTCGATAGGAACAAAATATTGTTTGGTTTTAGATTTAATTTGGTTTGAAATCTATAAATATCAAATGAATAATCATACCTATATTTTTTTTCAATCCAGTAGTGGTTTTATCTTTTCTGCTTGATTTTATTTCTCTTTTCATATAAAATTCATGTGGGAAGCTACAAACTGTACCAATAATGAGGGGTTACCTTGGGATATGAGTAATTTATTTTTTAATCTTTGTGTATGTGTATGTTCATATATATATATATATATATATATATATATATATATATAATGATGTGTGTGCATGTGTCATGGAATGTGACATGTAACAACCTCAAGTGTCAGTCCTTGCATTTGACCTTGCTTGAGGCAGAGGATCTTGTCCTTCTCCTTTGTGTTTTCAGGATAACTGGCCCATAGACTTCTGAAAATCTTCTTTCTCTTTCCCTCTTGTTGTAAGAGTACTGAATTATAGACACACACTGCCTCGTCTCACTCGATGTAGGTTGTGTGTATTCAAATTCAGTTCCACAGGCTTGTAAACAGGTTAGCACTGAGCTATTTTCTTAGCTCAGAGTGTGTGTACTTCAATGAATTTGAAAAAAGAAGTATATGGGAATAAGAGAGTTACTGCAGCCAGTGAAACCTGGATAGCTAATACTCACAGGGGGTGCCGGGATTGAGACACGGAGGCTTCTTTTCAGGTGGAAGAACAGCAACCTTTATTTTGCCCAGCAACCTTTTATAACTCTACTCCTTCTGTGGAGACCCACCAGCCAGAAAGAACACAAACATTCTTGTCAGTTGCAGACCACAAGGAAGTTCCGCTGTGGGTCAGGGGGAGTGAAGGCAGCTAAATCACAACAAATAGTTATTTCTGAAATTATATAGTTTAAATAAGGACATGAAACTGGAGGGAGAAACAGAGTCATAGACACAATTTGAATATTGGAAACTGAGATGAGACCTGGAATCAGTTAAGACTGTGACCAGTGAGCCAAAGGTAGGGCTTCTATTATTCATGCTTTCCATCAGGTTTATAAGCATATTAATGAAAATTGAATTATGTGAATATGATATATGGAAGTAAATTATTTATTTCATGAATGAATCAACGAACCAACCTCATCAGTGATCCTTGCCAAGTTCACATAACATTTATGTTTCTTCTTAACATATACTCTCATTTAATCTTAAAGGACATTGTTTTGTGATCAAAATGAATATACTGATTCATTTGAAAATTATTAAGACCTTTAAAAATATCCACTGGAAATTCTCTCTCTCTCTCTCTCTCTCTCTCTCTCTCTCTCTCTCTCTCTCTCTCTGTGTGTGTGTGTGTGTGTGTGTGTGTGTGTGTGTGTTGTAATGTTTTGACTGAGAATGACCACCATAGGCTCATATCGTTGAATACTTGGTCCCCAGTTGATGGAACTGTTTGGGAAGGATAAGAGGTTGTGGTGTATTAGAGAAGGTGTGTCACTATGATTAGCTTTGAGGTTCCTTTTTTTTTCTTTTTTTTCTTTTATTTTTTTCAATTTTTTTTATTAAAAATTTCCATCTCCTCCCTTCCTCATCCCCCTTCCCTCCCCTCCCCTCCACCCATACCCCCACCCACTCCCTCTCCAGGCCAAAGAGCCATCAGCGTTCCCTACACTATGTTGAGTCCAAGGTCCTCCCAACTCCCTCCAGGTCCAGGAAGGTGAGCAACCAAACTGTCAAGGCTCACACAGAGCCCGTCCATGTCGTAGAGACCAAGCCCATTGCCTTTGTCCTTGGCTTCTTGGTCAGCCTCCACCGTCAGCCACTTTCAGAGAGTCCGGTTTGGTCGGATGTTCCATCAGTCCCATTCCAACTGGACTTGGTGATCTCCCTTTAGTTCTGTCCCGCTGTCTCAGTGGATGAACGCATCCCTCACAGTTCTGACTTTCTTTCTCATGTTCTCTCTCCTTCCTTGGGAGATGCTCCAATGTGGGGCTCTGTCTCTATCTCCATCCGTCGCCAGGTGAAGGTTCTATGGTGATATGCAAGATATTCATGAGTATGGTTATAGGATCTGGCCTTTTTCGGCTCCCTCTCCTCAGCTGCCCAAGGAACTAGCTGCGGGCATCTCCCTGGACACCTGGGAACCCCTCTAGAGTCAAGTCTCTTGACAACCCTCAGATGGCTCCCTTAATTAAGATATATGCTTCCCTGCTCCCATGTCCACCCTTCCTATATATATCCCAAGCATCCCATTCCCCCAAGCTCTCCCCATCCTCCCCTTCACACTTTTCTCTCCCCATTTCCCCTTGCCCCAATCCCACCCCACCCCACCCCCAAGTTCTCAATTTATGCCCGGCAATGTTATCTACTTTCAACATCCAGAAGGATGACTGTATGTTTTTATTTGGGTTCATCTTCACCAGACCCCATTACAGATGGTTGTGAGCCACCATGTGGTTGCTGGGAATTGAACTCAGGACCTTTGGAAGAGCAGGCAGTGCTCTTAACCTCTGAGCCATCTCTCCAGCCCCAACTTTGAGGTTTCTAAAGCTTATTGTCATATCCTGTCAGTTCTCTCTGCTTCCTACTTGAGAATCAAGATGTGAACACTCAACTATTCCAGCCATTATGCCTTTGCTCCACAATCATATACTCTAAAACTTTGAAAATATAAACTCAATTGTCATTGTATTTCTGAAGTAGGTTTGGTAAAATAAAATTCATATTTTAATAATATAATAGAATCATCAAGTCATATTGATTTAAATAAGTCAAAACATCACAGATCATCTTGTTACGTCTTATAATCACAGTAATGTATCAAACTCGGGAAATTTTTTAAACTAACATCTCTTAAAATCAAATAAAAACATAAAACTAAAAAAATCTACAGCTTTTTACTGTTTTTTATTGGGTGACCTTCCTGAGAAAATGTAAACAAAATTTTCTTCACCACAGACAGAATACCAAGGACAGAATAAATAAATGTTTTCATCCAAGTCTAGCTTGGTGAACTGGTGAATTTATTGGGGTAGCTCACAGGAATTTGTATAATCCTATGGCATTATCATTACCAAAATGTCTACCCAGTTAGGATAAGAACTCCCAAAAGCTACATCTTTAGAACTCCTAGTAGGACTTGTCAGGTAGACCAGCCGGTAGGAAAGTCTCCTCTTGCCAGAAGTTTTTGCTGTTTATCTAACTTGGTGAAGGGCATTGCAAATCTTATAGCTTCAGGGGCTTCCTGGGACTCAGAAGTGTATTAATTTCCTGAATCTTGTAAATTTTGTCTTCTTCCTGAGTTTTAATGAGACTTTCTCCAAAAGAAAATGTATATTCCCAAAAAATAGCTGTACAACCTGTAATAGTCTGGTGTTAGGTTAAAAGATTCCTAATACCTATGTGATCTTATCTATATGTTGAACACCTATCTTTACTGATGAACTTTGGGGCAGACATGGTTTTTTAAACATCTCCTGTTACATAGCCTTTAAGATGCTGACTCAGCGTATCTGGGAATATTGCTTTGGGAAGGCATTATTTCTGGAATTATAGTCAGCATGGCCCAACATGCTGAGTCAGCAACCTAGTGATGAACAGTGTGGGGGAATGTCAGGATTTATTACTGCTTTTAAGATGAGGGCCAAATATTTGGGGTGAGGTAACGCCGAAATTTGTTTTCTATTAGTGTATTTGTGCAGCATCCTGGGGATGTTGGTGTGGCTAAGATAGATGTGACCGCATGCTTTAAAAGAAACTATCTGAAAGATGAGTTTCTAATTTGTAAGCTTGAAATATATTTCATGGTTTTGCTCTTTGCTGTTTCCATTCCAGGTTTTGAATAAACCAGAATCTATGTTATATTCTGCTTCTTAGAAATGTTCATATTTCATAGGCAACGGTTTATGGTACTAAATAGCTACCATAGACATTTTAGGCTTATTATAATAGCATGAGATATTAATTTAACCAATACCAGTTTTTCCAGCTTGGCTGTAGCTATAATTGTGAATTATTACACATTTAAAAATAACCTTGAGAATATGGTTTGATGTCAACAGGCTATGAGAGCTAAGATAAGGGGAGGGTCATGTGCCTTAGTCTTTTTTCTGTGGTGAGAGTAAATACTATAATGTAACCGAAGAGCACCTTGGTGAGGGAAGGGTTTATTCCACCTTATGCTTCCAGATTAGGTTTATCCCTGAGAAAAGCTAAGGCAGGAACTCAAGGGTGGAACCTGGAGCAGACACCACTGAGAACTGTTGCTTACTGTGTTCACCTCCTTTTCTTAGACAGTACAGGCCCACTTAACTGGTGGCGATATTGCCCAGACAGGGCTGGCTCCTCCTATATCAATTAATAATCAAGAAAATGCTCCATAGACATGTGTGCGGGCCAGTCCCTTTTCCAGGTGTGTGAATTTGACAATTGCGATTATCCAGTACAGTGTGACTATGAGAGACCAGAAACATTTGATTTGGACTTTGTGTGCTGTGCCTTCTACACATTATATGACTAATAAGAACTTTAAATTTAAATTTGGAAAAGAAAAAGGTCATAAGAAATACACATATCTTATCTTATTAATCACAACTTAAAAGCCTAGTAGTCTGTGATGCTATAACTGGGGCTGCTGAGACAGGAGGATTACTGTAGGTTCAAGATCAACCAATATCATTTGACTCCCATTCAAGGCTAAAAGCAAATTAAATTGAATGGAAATGAACACAACACATAAGTATAAGCAATGCAAAGACTAATATAGCTCAGAGCTTGGAACTCAGGTATTACTCATTCACATTTAAGTATCAAATTTGAGCAATGTTACTCCTTTACCCAGAATGAAAACAACAGATTTTTTTTTTTTTGAAAAATCAAGCATAAGGAACTAGAAAGAAGGTTCAGTGGTTAAGAACGTTTATTGTCCCAGAAGATTCAAATTTAGCTCATATCTTCCACATTGGAGCCTTGCAACAATTTAACTCCAGTACCAAGGAATGTGACTCCCTCTTCTGGCCTTCAGGAGCTACTGCATACACATATATGTACACATATAAATAAAAGTAAAATCTTTTAAAAAAGAGAAATATCAGAATTCACTGCATGCTGCTTCTTAGAAATATGAAAAGTTCCCAAAACTTTAGCTAGCTGATGAGATGGGTGATTGAGAAGAAATGATGAGAAGCTAAACATGGTATGCTTCTGGAAAATTTCTCATAATTCAATGTTGATGCCCTCGAATGTAAAGAGCTTTTGGATTGATTTTAATTTTTTAAGCTCAGAAACTCGATGGGGATGGGGATGTCAGCTGTTTAGAAGACATGCTATAGAAATAAATGCTTGAAAGGAATTGGAGTTTTGAATGTTAGACAGGATGATTACTTAAAATCTCCAGTTTCATGGCTGACATTCTTCAGTTGTGAGGAATAGGCCAAGAAATAATAATATATAAATACTGACAACATGACAAATTGACTTGTGTTTTAGAAAATGGCTATTACTACAGAGGCTATTTTTATCAGAAGCATATGATCAATACCTGTATATTATTCTTCTGTCACATATATAAGTAATTTTAAAGCAGTGATACCCACGTTTTCAGCAGAGAAGTAGATATAAATACCATATTTTATTTTTGCTGCTCAACTGCATACGGAATCATCTGTAAAAAGGCTGTATATGTTTTGCTGTAATTATTGTCTAGTTTGCACATCCTTTAATTAGATTGATGGATTCACATCTGTTTGTTTTTTTTAAAGTATTTGTTTTCACATTTATTTATTTCCACGGGGAGTGAGGTGCTGACATGTTGGCATGTATGAAATCGAGGTCAGAGGACAGTTTGTTTCTTGGGAGTTGACTCTTTCCTTCCACCATGTGGTTCCTTGGGATTGAATTCTATTAGGCTTTGAGGCAAGGGCCTTCATCCACTCCACCATCTCACCAGTCTACATCTGTGTTTTTAAAGGTGAGCCCAGAAATGAGACTGATGATCTCCCTTTACAGTGTTCTCCTTTGCTTTTGTTGTGTCTGCTTTTTTTTTTTTGTTGTTGTTTGTTTGTTTCCTCTTACACTATGTTTTATTTCAATATTCAACTTGCCAAGATTTCCTTTCTTCTTGGATTTCACAGCACGGGAGTCAATGGAAATGATCTCTAGGTCTGGGGATGAGTGAGAGAAGTCACTGCCATTCATTTGCTCCATGTCAATTGGGACACAGCAATCAAATTCTCTCAAGTTCATATAGCAGAGTGGGAGAATGTGAATCCTTAGCAAGAGCTTATAGATCACGACTAAGCCAGCTGTTAAGACAACTTCATTCTTATTCAAAATAAGCACTTATGTTTGGTAATTACTGATTTATGTGCTTTGGGGGTGTTGAACTTTCCGACAGTTTTTATTTTGCTTTGATAGACGTGATTCTTTCATGAATATTTTCCATTTAAGCTAATAAAATGGAGAATGTCTTTCTTTGGCTACCCAAGTAAGTATTATAGGATCAGTAAATCAAATGCTGTATTGCAGAAGGTAAGGCATTACATGATTTTGATTTATGGGACTCTATGGTTCCCTCCCCCCTCCTTCTCTCCTTGCCTTCTTTTCTTGGTCTTGTTTTTGTCTTCTTTTCTTAACTTCCTTTGCTATTATCAATCTAATTACTTATGTATCTGCTATCTATCTACTCTGGTGAGGAGAAAACTTTTCCTCTACTTTCTGAGAATTTGGTAGTTGAGACTTTGATGAATGCAGAAAAGGCTCAATGACAGAGAATAGGCTAATGTTTTATGAATAGGCATTCCATTGAACACATGATAAGCACATGAGGTCTGACTCTTGTGCATGGTCTTCAGATGGGAACATGAGAGTTAGATTTCCAGATTTCCTTCCTGGTTATCACCAGATTCTCCTTATCATTTCCCTTTCTATATAAATTATCTGTGGTTGTTATTTCCTTTACATCAGGGTCTGGAGACACAAAGTTTAAGTCAGGGAAGAATGGCTGAGGTTTGAAACTTCGGGAAGGGTTTTTTCTTTGGAGCTTTCATTTATCACCAGGCCAAAAAAACTATGTTTCTCAAAGCTCTGAGTAGATTGTATATGACCCACCAGCAAGCTGAATAAGATATATAACATTCATTATTTTTGTGATGTGGGTGTCAAATTATGTGCCTGTTAGTAGAAGTTACAATTTCATGGTTGTCAAGAGAGATGTGATTTCAATTGGACATAAATAATTGCTTTTATGTGTTACTAAGGAAGAAAACGAAATTGAAAACATCTGCAGATTTGACGTACTTGACTAACTTACAAAGATGCTGTAATATTTTCTGATGCCCTCAGAAATATTTGGAATGAGGAAAAGAATCAGCCAGGGAGGGGACAGGAAAAGGTAATGGTGGTGAATATGATTGAAATACATTACATACATGCTTGAAAGTGTCATAATTAAACCTATCATCATGTGTATTAGTTCCTTTTTATTGCTGTGATAAAACACTCTGCCTAAAGGCAGTTGGGAGGAGACGGTTTCTCTTGGTTTATACTTCTAGGTCACAGTTCATCATTAACAGAAGTCAGGGCAGAAACTCAAAGGAATAAACTATGGACGTCAGTTGCTTGCTGGTTCTCTTGTGAGTTCACACTTAGCTAACATTTTATACAACCCAACACTGCCTTCCCAGGGAATGTTGCCTTCCACAGTAAGTTGGGCCCGGCTATTATTAGCCATCAAGACAGTGCCTCACAAACATGGCCACAGACCAACCTGACTGAGCCAATCCCTCCTTGGGAGCTTCTCTTTTCAGAGAGCCAAGTCAAGCTGTCAGTTAAGGCTAATCAGGATATTACACATAATTAATACATGCTACTAAAAACTTTTAAAAGACTATGCTTTTAAAAGTGATTTAATTTTTTCTCCTATCACTGGACTTCTCTCTCTTTAAATTGTGGAACCTGCTTGAGCTCCTGCATGACATTTACTGACATATTCTTAGAATACACTTCCCTTTGAGGTAACAGCTAGGTGAAACAATGGCACAAGATGCCTCACGCAGAGCTTCCTGAATTTGAAAAGAGAAACATGGGGTGAGTTTGACATCTCCAATTACCATATGAAAATGATTACTGATGAAGGAAGTCTAATAGTTCACACCTGGGGTTCACTCATCACACATTTCCAGAGAGGTAATTTCTTAGCCATTTAGAACATCAGCAGCAAGACATTCGCTGAAAACAGAGGGACAGTCTCACAACAAATGTGTCATAATGGTCCTGTTAGACAAAATGTCTAAATGACTTCATTTACACATTGGCCACCGACAGCAGGATGTTCCCTCCACTGGTGTGCAAATATCTAGCTATTCCCTCATATCCAAAGCAATGGCAATTTGTTGTGTTTTAATCATTGCATAGTTTGATTCCAGATTAAGCAAACAATAAAGCATTATCCCAATTCTCTGTAATTTCGGAGAAAGCAAAAACAGTTGTATTTTAGCACATGGAAACAGGGCCAAAAAAACAAAAAGATCTTTCTAAACTGAAACATGGGTGGTGAGTCCATAGAAATAGTAGAACCAGTGTTGGAAAGATGGTTCAACAGTTAAGAGCATTTGCTGCTATTTTAGAGGGCCAAGCCAGGTACCCAGCATCCTTGTTAGATGATTCACAATAGCCTGTAACTACAGCAATGCAGGATCCAGTGTCCTCTTCTGGCCCCTGCAGACACCTGCACTCACATTCACATTTTACCTCCCCACACACATTCACATAAGATATATTTTTATGAGAAATAAATGAAATTATAGATCTGGCTTTTCTTTGTAAATCTATGCACATATAATCACCTCAATATATTTTTTACTTGGATTATTTCAAAACATATGACCTATCAGATGAAATTATACATATCTGCCAATAGCGTATGAAGTATTCCCTGATTTGTGATTCATATTATATAGACTGATATACATTTTCAAACTGATAGCTTTATTGTATTTGTGTATGTATCCATGGTAACTGATGCACTATATATTCTTGGTAAATGCTCCTTGAATGTACAGAAAAGTCTTTTCACACTCTGTTCAGTTTATTATTATAATTGGTCTTTGGAGTAGCTCCTATTACCATTGTCTTTGTGTTTCAGAAGTGCTAAACAGCCTGAATGAGAAGAGTGTGTCTCAAGGTTATATGCGTAGCAAAGGGCAGGGCAGAACTTGAATGTGATGTGGGCTCGGGTTTCAAAAGCCTGTTCTTTCCACCATGTTCCAGTGTCTCTCTGAAGAGCTGATAAATGGATTGACCTGTGGCACACTGAAATGTGTAACTGAGATCTATGCCAAGAGGCCTCATTGTTCCTCTACAGAATTAACAAATGACACAGCTCTCCAGAGCTTTAATTGTCATATTTCATAGTGACTGTTTTACATTTTTTAAGATAGTTTATTTATGTGTGTGATGTGGATGCTGGAAACTAAACTCAAGTACTCTGGAAGAGCAGCAAGCTATTAACCCCTAAGCCATCTCTCCAGTCTGCTACTCATGTTTGTGAGAGGTTCTCAGTTATCCTAGGCTGGCCTCAGTCTGTGTCCTGGGATTATAGGCATGCAGCACCACACCCAATTGATATAGTGTTGGGGATTGAACCTAGGGTTTCATGTTTGCTGAGCAAACACTCTCCCTACTAAGCCACATCTCCAGCCCTTCTTCATAGTATGTAATGTGCTTCATTCCATACTTTGCCTGTTTATTATTATTATTATCATTGCTATTATTATTACTATTATTGTTGTTATGGAATTGCGTGCTAAGAATAGGATGCAGTAGCATTTGGAATGGTGGTCTGTGCTAGCACATTCCTCTCTACAAACATAACAACAACACCAGTAAGGACCTAAATGCCATTATCCTTTTTGCTGCTCAGTCAAAAGAAAATGGGAACATTTGTACATACTGGATTTTTAACATTTATTTTGTTTATAATTGGGGGGGTGCATGTGTTCATTAGAGCAGGTACCTGAAGAGGCCAGAAGAAAATACCAAATCATTTGGCGCTGGAGTAAGAAGTTGTTAACTGTCTGATATGGGTGCAAGAAATCCAGTGTGTGCCCTCTGAAAAAGCAGCATGAACTCTTGACTGTTGAGCAATCTATGCAGATCCCATGTTCTTTTAATGAACACAAGACTATTTGGGATAGTTTTTGAGCTTTCCATTACAGTATAAGAACACAAAATATACTTTTTAAAATTACGAAACAATCAAACAAACCATAACTTTTGATCCTGCAAATACTAGCAAGCCTAGATATTATATGGAAATTTTTAAATAAATTTCAGACCTTTTTCAAAGATATTGGCAAAAGAAGCTAAATTTATTAACTGGCTTAAGGAAATCGCCAACATAGAACATTGGAGTCTCTGTGTATACCAATAAATAAATCTTAAATTGACAGGATGGAGGTGAAAAATGCCCAAAGCAACTTTCTGTGGGTGATTCTGTAGGTGAAAGAACTTACTGCCTACCCTGACCACCTGAGTTTGCTCGTGGGATGCACATGGAAAGAGACAATTGACTCCTGCCAGTTGTCTTCTGACCTACAAAACATAAGTTTTGGCAAGAACATGTATACACACAATAAGTAAAATTTAAATAAAAATAAGTTAAATATAATAAAAATAAGTTAAATAATAAATATCATAAAAAGTAATCAATATACGCTGTGGTGATATTTTGTTCATACTTTAACATATAAAGCTTGCCTGTAGATTTGAGTATGGGACTAGCCACAGTAGTTAGCTGTAGAGGTCAGACAGTTGTGGCATCACCTTTTCTCCTAGCACTCAGGAGACACAGGCAGGTGGATCTCTCTGAGTTCAAAGCCATCCTGGCCTACATGAGATTGAGTCAGTCTAAAAGAGAAACAGAGTCAAGTAATGGTGGCTCACATTTTTAATCACAGCACTAGGGAAGTAGAGACGGGAAGTGATACAACTGAGTGGAGAGAGGAATATATGGGAAGAGAAAGACACTCAGGATTCAGTCTGAGGATTCCTAGAGACAGGATCGTCCATTCAGTCTGAGGATTTGGTAGAGGGAAGAACTAGTGGCTGACTGCTCTTCTCCTCTGATCTTTCAGTATTTATACTGCAATAGCTGACTCTGTTCTTTTTTAGACCAGTTAGAATCCACACTACAATATGCAAATAGTAAATATAAAGATAGGCCCTGTAAGATGGCTTGGTAGGTAAAGAAATTTGTGACCAAATCTGAATATCTAAGTTTGAGCCTCAGAACACAGTTGATGGCAGGAAAGAACTGACTCCCCAAAACTCTGCCTGACATTTTCTCATGTACCATGGCAGGTACTCCTCATCTACACACAAATAAAATAAAATAAAACAAAATAAAGCAAAACAAAATTTCCCGTGAAACACATCTGCAGTCAAGAGTACAGAACTTCCAGCCACATCAGGAAAAGAGTTGTGAAAATGATCTCTATGTGCTCTTGGTTTCAGCAATCAGAAAAACACACACTGTGGTGCCTTTGAAATTAGAGCTTTAATTATGAGAGGGAAGCTGTTGCCACTGCTGTCAGCAAATGAGGCAGCAGAATCAAAGCTTGGTGTTTATTTCCAAATAAAAGAATAAGGGCAGAAGTGTATGGATTTATAAGCATTAGCGATTAACTCTGAGTCACCAATAAGGCATTGGTTGTCACATTAAGGAAAGAAATAAAAGCACTTTCCCTTGGAGTTGCTTAAGCAGAGTGAGTTCTGATTCGAATTCTCTATTTCATGCTTCCTGTGACTCTCATCTATGTATGTCTCTTCCTCACAAAGGGCTTCACTCTGGATTTATTGAACAGCCTAGAGAGCATCACTTGGGAGAAGGAATGGGACATTTTGCAGAAATCTTAAACAGAGTTTACAAGGGATTAAGTCTCTGGTTTCAAGTGAACCCAACTGACCCAGACTACACACATCATTGTACATCAACCAATAAATATAAATTGTGGGGTTTCAATTTTATGGTAGATCTTAGGAAGTTGATTTCAACTTCCATATTTACTACTTTCCGTAAAAGATACACATGCCACTCAGGGCTCAGAAAACTCTGTGGAGAGGACGCAAAAGCTTGCAAGAGTCAGAGAGGATGCAGAATACCAAGAAACCAGGGCCTTCTCAACACCACAGGACTGACGCTCATATGAACTCACAGAGACTGTGGCAGCATGTACCACACACAGGGCCTGCACAAGTCCAAGACAGATGGGATCCTATCCCTAACCCAAAACCTATCTCCAGTTGATAAATGCACTCAGTGGAAAACTTAGATTTCTCCAATGGAAGCTTACTGGAAATACAAACCACACTTATGGGCAGGCCCCATTTTCAGCATAAATGAGCTGAATGATGTTTATGGAGGGTTTTTGTCACATAATGTTTTGTCTGAGCAATTTTTAAAATTTTTACTTTACAGATACTTTGCATAAATATTATGGCTATGTTTTGATTTTTTGTTTTTTTTTTTTTTAAATAGGCTCTCTCTGTGTGTAATTGTGTTTGTTGTTTCTTGTGTTTTTTCCTTTGGCTCTTTATTTTTGTGTTTGTTTGTTTTTCCTTATTCTAGTTTGTTTTTATTTTATTATTTTAGATGCCATGTTGTTTTCTAATGAGTGAGAAAATGAGGGAGGGTTGTGGAGAGAGAGAGAGAGAGAGAGAGAGAGAGAGAGAGAGAGAGAGAGAGAGAGAGAGAGAGAGAAGGTGTGGATTTTGGTGTGTGGGGAAATGGGCAAATGTGGGAGGGTTGGGGGTAGAAAAACCATGATCAGAATATATTGTATAAAAACCTCTTTTCAATCAAAATAAAAGCAGATACAGATGTATGATTATGAGTCAGAGACAAGAAAGAGAGCATAACTTAAGGCTGCAACTAAGTTAATTGAATGAGAAACCCAGGACAATTAAGGTTGGTTGTTGTATTGGTCTCGTAAAGGCAGGTTAAACAAATGATCTCAGTCCACAGTAGGCTAGAGGCCTTGAGTGAACTCAAACTCTATTATTATTACCTTTGGTTGTGAGGCCCAGCAAAGGTTCCAGTCTCTTAGAATGGAAGTGATATTTTTACAATATTGCATCACCACATGGAAGAGTGTCTGCAGTGGGATCCTACACGTGGGACAGGACATGGACGAATTGTGGCAAGGGCCCCAGAAGAAAGCAGGACAGTTGTCCTTCTGGAAGCCTGAATGTAATAGGAAAAAATGCAGTAAGTCCTCATGAAGGGAGGCTATTTCCTTCTGATTCAACCAGAAACATTACTCCTGCCAAACACTCAATGAACTAGAAACTTCTAGCTGATGAATATGCAGGAAATTCTGTACATTGAAGAATGTAAGATTCTTTTATGGTATGTTTTCATATGGGAACTGAAAAAAGGAAGAAAGCCTAAGAGATAGTTCCAGAGGTGAGGCACTTGCCTTGCAAGTGTGAGGGCCTGGCTTTATCTTCAGAATCCACACTACAAATATCAGGTGTGATGCTGTGTGTTTATAATCACAGGTTGGGGGCACAGAGACAGGAAGACCTCAAGAATCTTAGTCAGTTTAGCAGAATCAGTGAGCTACAGACCAAGTGAGAGACAGTGTCTCAAAAGATAAAAACCAAAACCAGGGATGTCTCTCAAGGTTGTCCTCTGGCTTCCACACATATGCACACAGATGCACACATACTCTCATGCACTTTCATGTACATACACACACACAAAAGAATTGAAAGGAAGAATGCTCAGAGATGCAGTCATTCCTTGATTCTAATCATGGAAGTTTGATATAAAACATTTGCCTCTTTCTAAGCTGAATTGCTATTTTTTTTCATTGGATGAGTTGTAAGTTTATTCACAGTGCATAATTTTTTTAATTTTTATTAAAAATTTCCACCTCCTCCCATCTTCCCACTTCCCTCCCCCTCCCCTCACTACCCTTCTCTGTCCAGTCCAAAGAGCATTCAGAGTTCCCTGCCCTGTGGGAAGTCCAAGGTCCACCCCCTCCATCTAGGTCTAGGAAGGTAAGCATCCAAATAGACTAGGCACCCACAAAGCCAGTACATGGAGTAGAATGAAAATCCAATGCCATTGTCCTTGGTTTCTCAGTCAGCCCTCCATGTAGGCCATGTGCGGAGAGTCCAGTTTGATCACATGCTCCATCAGACCCAGTCCAGCTGGCCTTGGTGAGCTCCCATTAGATCAGCCCTGCCGTCTCAGTGGGTGGGTGCACCCCTAGCGGTCCTGACTTCCTTGCTCATGTTCTCACTTCTACTGTTCCTCATTTGGACCTTAGGAGCTCAGTCCAGTGCTCCAATGTGGGTCTCTGTCTCTATCTCCATCCATCGCCAGTTGAAGATTCTATGGTGATATGCAAGATATTCATCAGTGTGGCTATAGGATAGGGCCAGTTCAGGTGCCTTCTCCTTAACTGTCCTAGGAACAAGCTGGGGACATCTCCTTGAACAACTGGGAACCCCTCTAGGGTCAAGTGCCTTGCCAAGCCTAAAATGGTTCCCTTAATTATGCTGTATACTTCCCTGCTCCCATATCCATCCTTCTTCCATCCCAACCATTCCATTCCTCCAAACTCTCCCCATCCTCCCCTTCTCCCTTCTCTCTCCCCATGTCCCCTTACCCTCACCCCCAAGCCCCAAGCTCCCAATTTTTGTCTGGCAATCTTGTCTACTTCCAATATCCAGGAGGATAACTATATGTTTTTCTTTGGGTTC
Source organism: Arvicola amphibius (assembly GCF_903992535.2). NCBI lineage: Eukaryota > Metazoa > Chordata > Mammalia > Rodentia > Cricetidae > Arvicola > Arvicola amphibius. Next base: position 97,502,737 of record NC_052058.2, on the reverse strand, counting down.
ATCTTATTTAGCTTCTCTAGGATCACAAATTATAGGCTCAATGTCCTTTATTTATGGCTAGAATCCACTTATGAGTGAGTACATACCATATCCATCTTTTTGGGTCTGGGTTACCTCACTCAGGATAGTGTTTTCAATTTCCATCCATTTGCATGCGAAATTCAAGATGTCATTGTTTTTTACCGCTGAATAGTAATTCCACACTTTTTTTTTTATCCATTCTTCAATTGAGGGACATCTAGGTTGTTTCCAGGTTCTGGCTATTACAAATAATGCTGCTATGAACATAGTTGAACAAATGCTTTTGTAGTATGATAGGGCATTTCTTGGGTATATTCCCAAGAGTGGTATTGCTGGATCCTGGGGTAAGTTGATCCCGAATTTCCTGAGAAACCACCACACTGATTTCCAAAGAGGTTGCACAAGTTTGCATTCCCACCAGCAAGGATGAGTGTACCCCTTACACCGCATCCTCTCTAGGAAAGGCTATCATTGGTGTTTTTGATTTTAACCATTCTGACAGGTGTAAGATGGTATCTCAAAGTTGTTTTGATTTGCATTTCCCTGATTGCTAAAGAGGTTGAGCATGACCTTAAATGTCTTTTGGCTATCTGAACTACTTCAGTTGAGAATTCTCTGTTCAGTTCAGTGCCCCATTTTTTAATTGGGTTAATTAACACTTTAAAGTATAGTCTCTTGAGTTCTTTATGTATTTTGGAGATCAGACCTTTGTCTGATGCAGGGTTGGTGAAGATCTTCTCTCAATCAGTAGGTAGCCTTTTTCTCTTAATGACAGTGTCCTATGCTTTACAGAAGCTTCTCAGTTTTAGGAGGTCCTATTTATTAAATGTTGCCCCATTGTCTGTGCTACTGGGGTTATAAGTAGGAAGTGGTCTCCTGTGCCCATGTGTTGTAGACTTCTTCCCACTTTCTCTTCTATCAGGTTCGGTGTGTTCAAATTAATATTGAAGTCTTTAATCCATTTGGACTTGAGTTTTGTGCATGGTTATAGATGTGGATCTATTTTCATTCTTCTACAGGTTGACATCCAGTTATGCCAGCACCATTTGATGAAGAGGCTTTCTTTCTTCCATTGTATACTTTTAGCTCCTTTCTTGAAAATCAAGTGTTCATAGGTTTGTGGGTTAATATCCATGTCTTCTACTCAATTCCATTGGTCGACTTCTCTTTTTTTTTATGCCAATACCAAGCTGTTTTCACTACTGTAGCTCTGTAATCAAGTTTGAAATCAGGGATGGTAATGCCTCCAGAAGTTCCTTTATTATACAAGGTTGTTTTGGCTATCCTGGGTTTTTTGTTTTCCCATATAAAGTTGATTATTGTTCTCTCAAGGTCTGTGAAGAATTTTGATGGGGATTGCATTGAATCTATAGATTGCTTTTGGTAGAATTGCCATTTATACTATGTTGATCCTACTCTTCCAAGAGCATGTGAGATCCTTCCATTTTCTGGTGTCCTCTTCAATTTCTTTTTTCAATGCCTTAATGTTCTTGTCAAATAGATCTTTCACTTCCTTGGTTAGAGTTACCCCAAGATACTTTATGATATTTGTGGCTATCATAAAGGGTGAAGTTTCTCTGATTTCCCTCTGCTTCTCTATCCTTTGTATATAGGAGGGCTACTGATTTTTGAGTTTATCTTGTAACCTGCTACATTACTGAAGGTATTTATCAGCTATAGGAGTTCTTTGGTAGATGTTTGGGCGGTCACTAATGTAAACTATCACATCATCTGCAAATAACAAAAGTTTAACTTCTAACTTTCTGAATTGAATCCACTTGATATCCTTATGTTGTCTTATTGCTATTGCTAGAACTTCAAGCACTATGTTGAAGAGATATGATGAGAGTGGACAGACTTGACTTGTTCCTGATTTTAGTGGGATGGCTTTGAGTTTCTCTCCATTTAATTTTATATTAGCTTTTGGCTTGCTATATATTGCTTTTTTGTTTTTTTTTTTTGTTTTTTTTTTTTGAGACAGGGTTTCTCTGCAGTTTTAGAGCCTGTCCTGGAGCTAGCTTTTGTAGACCAGATTGGTCTCGAACTCACAGAGATCTGCCTGCCTCTGCCTCCCGAGTGCTGGGATTAAAGGCGTGCACCACCACCGCCCGGCTATATATTACTTTTGTTATATTTAGGCATGATCCTTTTATCCCTAACCTCTCCAAAACCTTTATCATAAAGGGGTGTTGAATTTTGTCAAATGCTTTTTTTGTATCTAATGAAATGATCATATGGTTTTTTTCTTTCAGTTTATTTATATGATGGTTTACATTGATAGATTTTCGTATGTTGAACCAGCCCTGCATCTCTGGGATAAAGCCTACTTAATTGTAACGGATAATTTTTTAATGTGTTCTTGGATTCTGTTTGCCAGAATTTTATTGAGAATTTTTGCATCAATGTTCATGAGTGAGATTGGTTTGTAATTCTCTTTCTTGGTTAAGTCTTTTTGTGATTTTGGAATCAGGTTGACTGTAGCATCATAAAAAGAGTTTGGCAATGACTCTTCTGATTCTATTATGTGAAACACATTAAGGAATATAGGTATCAGCTCTTCTTGGAAGTTCTGATAAAATTCTACATTAAAACCATCAGGTCCTGGGCTTTTTTTGGTTGGGGAGTTTTTTAATGACAGCTTCTATTTCCTCATGACTTCTAGGTCTATTTAAATTGTTTACCTGGTCTTGATTTAATTTTGGTAAGTGGTACTTATCTAAAAACAAGTCCATATCTTTTACATTTTCCAACTTTGTGGCATATAAGCTTTTGTAGTAAGACCTAATGATCCTCTGAATTTCCTCAGTGTCTGTTGTTATGTCCTCCTTTTCATTTTTGATCTTGTTAATTTGCATGTTCTCTCTGCCTTTTGATTAGTTTGGATAAAGGTTTGTCAGTCTTGTTGACTTTCTCAAAGAACCAGCTCTTTGTTTCATTGATTCTTTGGGTTGTTTTCCATGTTTCTATTTTGTTGATTTCAGCCATCAGTTTGATTATTTCCAGTCTTCTACTCCTCCTGCGTGAGTCTGTTTCATTTTTTTCTAGAGCTTTCAGCTGTGCTGTTAAGTCTCTAATGTGAGCTTTCTTCTTTTTTAAATGTGGGCACTTAGAGCTATGAACTTTCCTCTTAGCACTGCTTTCACAGTGTCCCATAGGTTTGGGTATGTTGTCTTTATTTTCATTGAATTCAAGGAAGAATTTAATTTATTTCTTTATTTCTTCCTTGACCCAGGGGTGGTTCAGTAGTTGACTGTTCAGTATCCATCAGTTTGTAGGCTTTCTAGGGGTAGAATTATTGTTAAATTCTAACTTTATTCCATGGTGATCTGATAAGACACAGGTGGTTACTAATATTTTTTTGTATCTGTGGAAGTTTGCTTTGTTACCAAGTATGTGGTCAATTTTCAAGAAGGTTCCATGAGCTGCAGAGAAGAAGGTATATTCTTTCCTATTTGGGTGGAATGTTCTATAGATGTCTGTAGTGTCCATTTGATTCATTACCTCCATTAATTCTTTTATTTCTCTGCTAGGTTTCTGTCTGATTGATGGTCCATTGGTGAGAGAGGAGTGTTGAAGTCTCCTACTATTAGTGCGTGGGGTTTGATGTTTGCTTTGAGTTATAGTAATGTTTCTTTTATATAAGTGGGTGCTTTTATATTAGGGGCATAGATATTCAGGATTGAGACTCAATCCTGATGAAGTTTTCTTGTTATAAGTATAAAGTGTCCATCTCCATCTCTTCTGATTGATTTTAGTTTGAAGTCAATTTTGTTAGAAATTAGTCTAGCCACACCCGCTTGTTTCTTAGGTCCATTTGCTTGATAAACCTTTTCCCAACCTTTTACTCTGAGTAGATGTCTCTCTTTGAGGTTGAGGTGTGTTTCTTGTACACAGCAAAATATTGGATCCTGTTTTCGCATCCAATCTCTTAGCCTGTGCCTTTTTAAAGGTGAATTGTGTCCATTGATATTAAGTGATATTAATGACCAGTGGTTGTTAACTTGGGTGACTTTTTTTTGGTAGTAGAGTTTGTGTGTTTCCCTTCTTTGAGTTGTGCTGGTGAAGGGTTGCTAGATGTCTGAGTTATTTTTGGCATTGTTGGATTTTTTGGTTTGTGATTTTCCTTCTATTATTTTCTGTAAGGCTGGATTTGTGGCTATGTATTGTTTAAATTTTTTATTATCCTGGAATATTTTGTTTTCTCCACATTGCTAATGAACACAAGCTTGGCTGGGTATAGTAGTCTGGGCTTGCATCCATGGTCTCTTAGTTTCTGCAGCACATCTATCTAAGACCTTCTGGCTTTCGTGGTTTCCATAGAGAAGTCAGGAGTAAGTCTGATTGGTTTACCTTTATAAGTTACTTGACCTTTTTCCTTTGCAGCTTTTAATATTCTTTCTTTATTCTGTATGTTTTGTGTTTTGATTATTATATGGCGAGGGGATTTTTTTTTTCCAGTCCTATTCGGTATTCTGTATGCTTCTTGAACCTTCATAGGAATATCCTTCTTTAGGTTGGGAAAGTTTTCTTCTATGATTTTGTTGAATATATTTTCTGGGCCTTTGAGCTGTAATTCTTCTCCTTCTTCTACCCCTATTATTCTTAGGTTTCGTCTTTTTTATTGTGTCCCGGATTTCCTGGATGTTTTGTGATGAGAATTTGTTGAATTTGCTGTTTTCTTTGATCAGTGTGTTTATTTCCTCTATAGTGCCTTCAACATCTGAGATTCTTTCTTCTATCTCTTGTATTCTGTTGGTTATGTTTGTCTCTGTAGTCTCTGTTCATTTACCTAGATTTTTCCATATCTAGCTGGCCCTAAGTTTGTGTTTTCTTCATTGCCTCCATTTCAGTTTTCAAGTCTTGAACTGTTTCCTTTATCTGTTTGATTGTTTTTTCTTGGTTTCCTAGGGTATCTTTTAAGGATTTGTTCATTTCTTCAAACTTTTTGTTATTCTTCTGATCCATTTCTTATTTATTTATTTATTTATTTACTTACTTACTTACTTACTTATTTATTTCCTTTATTAAAAATTTCCGCCTCCTCCCTGCCTCCCATTTACCTCCCTCTCCCCCCTCCACTCCCCCTATCTCTCCTGTCTGAAGAGAAATAAGGGTTCCCTGCCCTACGAAAAGTCCAAGTTCCTCCCCCCCTCCATCCAGGTCTAGGAAAGTGAGCATCCAATCAGGCTAGGCCCCCCCAAAGCCAGAATATGTAGTAGGAGCCAAATCCAGTGCCATTGTCCTTGGTTTCTCAGCATTGTCCGCCATGTTCAGGGAGTCCAGTTTTAACCTGTGCTTTTTCAGTCCCAGTCCAGCTGGTCTTGGTGAACTCCGATTAGATCAGCCCCACCAACTGGTGGATGGGAGCACCCCTTGCAGTCCTGACTTCCTTGCTCATGTTCTCCCTCCTTCTGCTCCTCATTTGGACCTTGGGTGCTCAGTTCGGTGCACCAATGTGTGACTCTGTCTCTATTTTCATCCATCGCCATATGAACGTTTTATGGTGATATGCAAGATATTCATCAGTATGACTATAGGATCTGGCCATTTCTTTAAAAGAGTTTTTCACATCCTGTTTAAGGGACTCTATCACTTTCATAATGTCTGTTTTTTCTACTTCTTCTGGATTAGTGTGCTCAAGTCTTCCTGTTGTATGTTTGCTGGGTTCTGGTGTTATCATGTTGTTTTTCTGATTGTTGGAGGAATTCTTGTATTGATGCCTGCCCATCTCTTCCTTCAAATGCTCTCCGATGGATCTTCTGGTACAGGATCAGGGCCACTTGCTGGCCAGGGACCTTGCAGACAAAAGGACTAGCTTGCTGCCTGCAGGCTTAGTGAAACAAAGGAATTCCTGCCCAGTTGCACTCACCACCCTGTCTCAGAACCTCAGCCCCCAAACAGGCTGAGTTGGGGGATCTTATGACCCCACAGAAGGGAAGGGGTGGCTGGGAGCAAACTGGGATGAGATAGGAAGAAAGAGGCAGTAGCCAGGGAGAGAAGCCCCTACAGAATGACCAGAAAGTTTAGGGGATTGAGGAATGTCTGTGCTCCCTTTCCAGGGCTTTTACAGACCAGTCAGGAACACACTCACCCCTCTGATGGATCTTCTGGTACAGGATCAGGGCCACTTGCTGGCCAGGGACCTCGCAGACAAAAGGACTAGCTTGCTACCTACAGGCTTAGTGAAACCAAGGAACTCCTGTCCAGTTGCACTCACCACCCCGTCCCAGCCCCAAAACAAGCTGAGCTGGAGATCTTATAACCCCGAAGAAGGGAAGGGGTGCCTGAGCGCAAGCTGGGATGGGATAAGAAGAGAGAGGCAGTAGCCGGGGAGAGAAGTCCCTGCAGAATGACGAGAAGGGTTAGGGGATTGAAAAATGTCTGTGCTCCTTTTGCAGGGCTTCTGCTAGCTGGTCAGGAACACACTCACCCCTCCAATGGATCTTCTGGTACAGGATCAGGGCCCCTTGCTCTGCATAAAATTCTGATACATAGTAGAGCTGTATAATACTGTTATTTTTTGTTTAAGAAACACTAATAATAGAAATGAATAAATATGGGTGAAGAAAAGTAAACTAATAAATGATATGGAGATGAATAATTTGCTAGAGAATAAATGTTACACTTGACAGTTTACACCTATGAAAATGAGTATCAGCAAAATTAAAGATTTAAATGGGATACCATGCCGTGAAGTTACCAGAAAGAAAGGTCAAGTTTGACTTCTCAGTTAGAAAATACTTTAAAGAGTTTCTGTGCTTTGGAATATGTAGAATGGAACAGGCTGGCTGTGTCCCGCCATCCGGCTAGCTTTACTCAAAATAAATACACAGAAACTGTATTCATTTAAATACTGCCTGGCCCCTGGCCCGTTATCTGTAACTTCTTATTGGTTGATTCTCATATCTTGTTTTAACCCATATTTAGTAATTTATATAGCACCACGAGGTGTGGCTTACCAGGAGAGATCTTAACCTGCGTCCATCTCAGAGAGGAGAAGCATGGCAGCTCACTATGGCGACTGCCTGAAGCGTCTCCCCACTCCTGCTACCCAGCATTCTGTTCTGTCTACTCTGCCTACCTAATTTTCTGTTCTCTTAAAGGGCCAAGGCAGTTTTCTTTATTAATTAACCAATGAAAGTAACAGACAGATAACTCTCCTCCATCAGGAATATAATAAAAAATCACAAGGCAAGATATTATAAGTTAATATAAAAAAGAAACTTAAAGATTAAAAATTGCCATAGCCAGAAAGTAATTGATTGCAAAGCAAATAAGTCATATGCATGACACACTCAGAAGTTCAGGGATTCATACCCTCCACAATCAAAGATTAATAGCTTTCATTTACAAAGAACCTTTGTAAATTAATAAGTAAAACAGATATCCTAATAGGAACCAAACACATATATTTTTAAATTATTAAATAGAACAGATACCCTAATAAACTTGTGTGTTTTGAAACACACGTTTAAGAGTTGTGTTTCAGAAGTAAAACTCGTGTTTTAAAATTGTTAGTTACTGCGGTATTCAGAAGCAAACTTCTGAATAAGCATCTACTGAGTTTGGAGAGTAAAAGATATCAGCTGATACTCAGTGCTGGTAGGGCTCACTGCCCTGGCTGACCTGCTCTGGGCATGCACAGTGCTCAATGCACAGTTGTACTAGTTCTAATTAAATTGGCCGCAGAATAAACTGAGGTAATAGTTATTTAATTTGGGTGGTTTGTTTTCTAAAATAATGAGATTACTAAAGATAAAGAATTCACAGGTAGCAGACAACTCATATAAGTCATCAAATCTATCCACATACCACATACATACATCACACACATAGACATACACACACATTATATATCATACAACACATACATACGCAAACACATACCACATACACACACCTCTTTCTCACTTACCACATAAACACAAAGATATGTGACCAACACAGTATTGGTGAGCATCCTGCAGAAAAGTGGGTTGATTTTAATAGACTTTATCTATTTGTCTCAAAAGTTCATATGTACTCTACCTTCCAGGACTTCAGTTCTCATTTATAAACATTAATCCTGGAGAATTCACAGTCAGTTATGGCCACCTGAATTACTATGGAGGCTAACCTAGGAGGAGACCTTGATGCCAGGAGTTCAAAGTTAGCCTTGGAAATACACTTAAACAAGGTCATAAAATTTATGTAAACAAGCAAAACACCTATTTACCATTAAGAAAAGAGATCCCAGAGATATGAGACAAATATTTCTTTATGATTATATTTGTTAAAATAATAGTTATGAAAGTGGAAATCTAGAAAAAGGCTATTAATCAAGTAATAAGAGAAGGGCTGGAGAGATGGTTTAGAAATTAAAAACACACACTGCTTTTGCAAAGGATTCAAGTTCAGTTCCCAGAACCCACACCAGGTGGCTCATAGACCCAGGAGGTCTGAGGTATGCCCTCTTCTGGCCTCTATGAACACTGCACTTGTGTGTGTGTGTGTGTGTGTGTGTGTGTGTGTGTGAGTGTGTGTGTGAAAGAGAGAGAGAGAGAGAGAGAGAGAGAGAATGTGCACAAACACACAAAAATAAATCTTTTGTAATTCTTGCTTTTTCTTTGTAAAACACACACCTCTCTGTTATGTTATAGATCTCATAAATGTCAGAACATTAGACATGCAGTAATGGAGAATGACCCTTCTCCCTCCCCTTATTGTTTTGCTGGTGTTGCAGACATTATTTATTTAGTGATATCCCATAATTAATTCTGCAGGAAATGTTCTCTTTCTCATGTATGCTTTCTGATCTTCTTGATCCTCTACAAGTGATCAGTTACAACTAGACAGACTTCTAGAACAACCTGGAACTTCATGTCAATGAACTTTCACTGAGGGCCTCAGTCAGAGCATTGGTTTCTACTCTTCAGACTGGTGAACATATTCTTAAGGTGCTTTGCTGATTACATGTCAATGGTTTTCCCCTAACTCATCCATAACTTATGTAGAAATTGCTGGACCAGTGAGATGTCTCAAAGGGTAAAAGCCTTTGACACACAATGAGTTCTGTCCCCAAATCCACATAAGGATGGAAGGAAAGGATAAATTCCACAAAACTATCCTCTGATCCCCACACATACACTGTTGCATGAAGCCCCCCCACACACACACTTGAAATAAATGTTTTAAAAATAATAGCATGGAGGGCCTATGTCTTTGGGCAGTAGAGGAGAGGGTGCCTGAACTGGCCTTATCCCATAGACACACTGATAAATATCTTGAATATCACCATAGAATCTCAATCTGGCAATGGATGGAGATAGAGACCCACATCGGAGCACTGGACCGAGATCCCAAAGTCCAGTTGAAGAACAGAAAGAGGGAGAAGATGAGCAAGGAAGTCAGGACTGTGAGGGGTTCGTCCACCCACTGAGATGGTGTGACTGATCTAATGGGAGCTCACCAAGGCCAGCTGGACTGGGACTGCTGGAGCATGTGATCAAACTGAACTCTCTAAATGTGGCTGACAATGGGGGCTGACTGAGAAGCCAATGATAATGGCACTGGGATTTGATTCTACTGCATGTACTGTCTTTTTGGGATCCTAGTCTGTTTGGATGCACACCTTCTTAGGCCTGGATGGAGGGGGGGAGGGCCTTGGACTTCCCTCAGGGCAGGGTACCCTGCCCTCTCTTAGGGCTGGAGGGGGAGGGGAGGAGTCAGGGAGTGGGAGGGAAATGGAAGGAGGGGAGGATGGGGAAATTTTGAATGGTATTATTTATAAAGCAAAAAATTAAAATGTTTGTATTTTAAAAATATATAAATAAATAATAAAATAAAGAAAAAATAATAGCAGAATGACTTGTTTTATCAAGTTTTGCCCATGTTATTCAAATACAAAAATAAAATTTGAAAATATTTCACCATATAAAGTTAGTACTCAAATTATATAGAATCCTGTGGGGAAGCACTCTAATATCTTTTCACTGGTACATATTGACTCATGGTCACTTCACATCAGAAGTAAACATTGATTTGTGAGCTTGTGGTAACTTTTATTTATTAAGTTTTCCTACTCAGTACTTTCATAATACTAAGAAAATGTCTTGATGTCAAGAATATATTTCTAATGAAAATTAGTTTTTATCCAATACTTCTAAAACAATCTCCATTCTTCATGGAGTCATTTCTAGCCTAGTGACAACTTGCATAGAAAGAACAACTCTGTGATCCCAAAACATTTTATGTGTGGTCCTTCTAATGAAAGTTTTTGATGAAGCCTCTGGTGCTTGTCCCCCTGCTACATGTGGTCTGTGACTTGCAGGTCAGCTTCCTGCTAGTCCTTCTGACCTCTCCATAGTGAAGTGCTTTTTTTGGTGGCCTAGAATCAACCTTTGATATTCACCTGTGCCTCAGAAGTTTCCACAGATATCTGAGTGAGTTCCCTGCAGCCCTGACTGCCCCAGCGTCCTGTTGAGACCAGGAGTTAGTTAGACCTTACATTTTGACAACCCTAGAGGTTCTCATTTGTTGCTGGGTGACATCACAGCTGAAGATATTCTGTCCCTGAAAAACCATAGAGGAATCAGCCAATGTTGTGCTTATTATCGTGTGGCTACTTACTGCAGTCATCCTTCCTGTTGCAAAGCCCTGTAAGTCCCCAAACAAAAGCAGGACAACAGCAGCCCATCCTTGGGATTCCTTCAGATAGGCACCTCTGGTAGAAGCCTTCTCCCTCTCAATAATTTATTGACTTTTATGACTCACATTTACACTGCTTTCTTCCTTTTTATTGATTCCTTGTGGATTTCACATCATACACGCCAATCCAACTTATCTCCCCGTCTCTTCGTATCTGCTTTCTGCTCTTGAAACCCACGCCCCCAAAATAAAATAAAATTAAAAAATAATCTTTTCATGGAAGATGTAGTCTGTGTCACAGTAAGTCACACAGTATATACCCTTTAGTACATACAACTTCACTTGTAAATGCTCATTGCATGAGTCATTGGTCCAGTTAGAGGACTCTGGTTTCTGTTACACTATCAATACTGAATCCTCCCTGGGACTCTTCTTGAATATCCTGTTGTCATCTTGTGCCATGGAGATCCTGTAGTTTTGGATCTGCAAGACCAGCTCCTTCACATGCTCCAGCAGTTCACAGATGGGGTGGATATTGGGCTGGGCCAACACATAGCACTAGATCTGGACCTGGGTGGTAGCTGAATTGGTCAGCCTTCTTGCTCTTCTGTATCCTCACCACCAGGGTAAGCTCTCTAGCACTGCCCCAGTTAGCTCACCCAATGCTGCAGGCAGCAAGGGGCAAGGCCAAGTTATCCCACTCTCATGCCCTTGGGGCCAGTTCAACTCTACCCAGACCACCAAGGCCAGCGCTCCTGTGCAGCCCAAGCAAGGTGCAGGTCCTGATCTCCCAAGTGTTGCAGCTGGTGTGGGGCAGGGCCAGCTCTCCTGCTCTTAAACTCTCATGCCCCTAAGTCCAGCTCTCTCATCTACTATGCTGCCCTGCCTGGGTGAGGTATAGGACCTGATCTCCCAAGTATTACAGTCAGTGAAAAGCAGGCCCAACTCTTAGTTTTTAGATATCAGTGTGGTCCCAGGAGGCAGTCCAGACCGTAAACATCCACATGTCTTTTGGTGGTAACATGGGCCATGGACAGTGATACAGATCCCTGCTGCTGCATGGCCACAGACCCAGACATGACCCTGGGTGGCAGCACAGACTGGAAATTCACCAGGGCCTCAGGAGGCTTCCCAGGCTGTTCCTCTCCAACCCCACATCTCCAGATCTGCCCCTCCATTTGCTCAAACTGTTCTGCTTCTCTCTTTCTCCCATCTCCCCACCCCATACTTGCACATCATAGAGCCTTGTGCTGTGGGATGTCCATGGTTTGGGCTGAGTCTCTGGATTTGTCTTCTTCCTGTCCATTCTGCATGGCAGTGGATGGGGCCAAGTGTTATTCCAACTCAAAAGTTCTAAACGACAATTCTTTGGCCAAAGTTAGACATAGCGTGATTAAACCATAATTCAGCACAGAGTCATCCAGTCTCATGGTTGAACTGCTTCCACAACCAACTGGAGAGATTAGCAGATAGGGCAGTGAGGAGAAGTAAACACAGCAGGACATGTCCAGTCAGTTGTGGGTCTCCGTTCTGCAGGCACTGCTCTTCTTCCTGGACTAGAATGAGTCTCTAGGAGTCACAGTGACTCATATGGTGGCCAATTTTTTCAAAGGAAGAGAACATAGGGCCACTAGCACTTGTGTTTACTGGCTCTGTTGATGGCAGCATAAGTCACCTTTTCACAAGGAGCAAGAGCAGCAGCCGCTCTCTCATCTCCTGTTCCACCTCACTTCCCAGCACACAAACCACTCATCTTTAACTTCTCCACCACCCGCTTGTTCGCTTCTTCCTCTCCACTCGCTCCACTGCCTACTTACTTCACACCTTGTCCATCTGGACATGGGCCACAGTGTTTTCACAGTGTTTACCAGCCTGCCCAAGCCCTTTATGGACCCAGCCCTGGTCTGCCGTGTTGTCTGGGTGCTTCTAGGATCTGTTTCTTGATGCTCTCAGCCATGGAGACTGCCGTGTGCAATCTCCTTCCCTCACCATTCCTCGCAGCCTCCTCTCATTGTAGCGTCCTCTGTTGTTCCTGACTCACTGGGCTGGAGGAGTGGTGCCAGATTGCTCACTTTTAGGAAAGATTAGGTTCTTGGTTGAGGCTACATCTACCATAGTCCAAGAGCTGGGAGAATGATGCTCAGGCCACTGAAGTTACCAATGCCATCTTGATTCTCCATCACAGCATTTTCTTAAAGGGAAGGAATATCTGAATCTTGAGATTGCCAGATCAATTAAAAATATCTTCCAGTAACCTTTGCTCTTTCTCCTTCTGCCCATTTGCCCGTGTCCTTACATTTCTTTACTTAATGTGATTATTATATTTGTTCCTTTATTTGTTTAGTGTGTGTGTTGTAAGTGTGTGTGGCCTCCTCTCATATGGGTTTCAGGAATCCAACTCAGATCACAAGTTTTGGTGGCAAGTGGTTTGCCCACTGAGTCATGTCATTAAATGTAATTTTTAAAAGAGATTATTAGTGACACATATGGAAGAGCATATTGAGATCAATACACTTTACTCATTTCTATAATTAAAACCTCTCCAAACCTTAATAGGTGAAGAAAGTGAGAGCACCTTTTTCTTGCTGAAAGCTAGTAACCGTACTTCCTAAACGTGTTTTTCCTAACTCATGGGCACACTCACAAATAAGAAATTCACTCCAGCAGCCCCCCCCTAGATAGCTCTGCAAGAGCGTCAAGTGAGCCATCAATCTCTGGCTCAAACCATAGTCATTTTAAATCACTGGGGGGATGTAAAATAAATAATGTTTCCTAAGCACCTGAATTGATTTTAAAAGAAAAAACTTTGAAAGCATTTATACTGTTTTCAGCTGTCTAAAAAAAAGTGATTTTGAAGTGATTTTGTGGGAAAAACTTGCTTGATGTGAAAAGTATTTTCCTAAATTGGAATCCCATAGGAAATAAATACTTCCTAAGTAGTACGTGTAAAAATGTGACTATCCCACAAAAGTTCACTGATTGGTGACTAAAGTATATATTCACAAACCAAAAATAAATTGAGTGGTTGATATTAAAATATACATTTTGAAACAATTGTGCACACTGGAATATGCAACAGACACTCGCGAATACCATTAGAAGTTTGTGTCACAGTGTCTGTTCAGTGCTCACTTACAGAACATCTCTGATGTCTCAGTTTCGCAGGCTTTACACTTTTATGAAGGAAGAATTATTTATAACTCATATTCTTAATTACTGTCGTCTATTTTTGTGAGCATGGGAGTTTTGTCTGCTTGTATGTATGCCATAGTGTATAGTGCCCACAGAGGACAGACGAAGGCAACAGATACCCTGGAGCTGGAGTAAAAGACAGTTGCTAGCTGCTATGTAGGTGCTGGGATCAAAACCTGGGTCCTTTGGAGGACCATCCAGTGTCCTTAACCACTGAGTCATCTTCCCAGCTCTATTAATTAGTGTTTTAAAGATAATGTAAAACTTGGAGAAATTCAGTACTATTCTGAATAGGATGATTAGAAATATACTATCAGAAAAAATATCAAAGCCACCTGCAACAGGAATGAGCTGCAAATGCTTGGCCACCCACCCCATATGTGCTTCTTAGTATGAAAGTACCACTGCTGTCACATATGCTAGTGTAGGCTTCCATCTGACTTTTGGGTTTGAGATCACTCTGTGTTTCTTTGTCCTTGGGTCATATGGGATGCCATCTTGAATTTTTCTCTGTGACAATTACAGACAAATAGACAAATAGGTCTATGGCAATGGCAATGGAGTTATTGACACTCTATGGGGGTGGACGGAGTTTCAGGAAACCTCACTTGCTGCAATTGGTCTTCGGAGATGTTAAAGTTTATAGAAGTAAATGGTTAATTAAAAAGGGGGTGCTCCATGATGCATCTCCTATGAGGTCATCACCTGTGATGGACTGGGACTTTGAAGTAGAACAGAGGTTGGGGTGGGGTGACTCACACTTCTGTAAGTAAGGAGCTGTATAAGAAAGACCAATAAACTCATTAGTCTAACCAAGTTAGACTCGGCTAAAATTCTTTGGTAATCTGTCATTGATGCCCATACAGGTGATTGGCATCTGTTTGTATCTTAGCATAAAAGTTAATGAAACAGAGGCCCTGGGTGGATTACATTATTATGAGCCAAATTATTAGTTGTACTTTCAAATGTGATCTGTAGGAAAAGTACCTTTTATTTGCTAATCAGATTGAACTGGAAGCTAATTGGCTTTGAATTTTCTCATGTCAAGTTAAAAGGGTACCCAACAGATTGTTTTTAAACAATCTGTAAAGTTTAGAGCTAATAATATTTTAGAGGTTATGAGAATTGACTAAGAATTTGCCAGACAAAGCACTAAATTCTAGGTAAATTTACTCAATTCCAGAAATGGTAAATGGTTCATGTAAGCTGTCTATACGGTAAGGATCAAAACTTAGGTCTGATGTAGTTCACATCCATTATTATAGGTTCTGTTGTGGAGCCAAAAAGACAACTCATGAAGAATCTAGGCAAGTAGATCAGAAGATGGAAGTTATTCACCCAAGACCAACTGTGAGACAGGATCCATCCTGAAAAGGGGTCAGACTCATGTGAATTGCCCGCTTGAATGGAACAAGAACTACCCAGATGGAAAATTTTGGGGCATGCTTGTGAGGAAGTTTCTGAATTGTGGTGGGAAAACCTACAACACCATCCCATGGCCTGGTGTCCTGGGCTAGAAAAAGAAAGAGAAAGTGGGCCAGGCAACAGTATTCACCTGTCTCCACTTTCTGACTCAGGAAGCAATGTGACCACTTGCCTCACGCCTCTCTGACACAGTAGACTGTCCCCTCTCACTGTGATCTGGAATAAATTCCCCATGTCTTGTCATATATTTGTTATAACACTGAGGAATGCAGTTAATACAGATAGTTATTCTAGTCAGCCAGTAGAAGCTGAAGAAAAAACAAGACTAGTTAGTTATCCAGACCCATTAAGTCACAAGTTGTGAGTGTTCCTTGCTATCGCACAGTGATCTTGTATCCTATAAAGATTTGTCACCTGTATTGGTTTAATAAAACACTGATTGGCCAGTAGCTAGGCAGGAAGCATAGTTTGGGTGACCAGAACAGGAGAATTCTGGGAAGAGAAAAGACTCAGTCTGCAGTCGTTACTCAGACACAGAGGATACAAGATGAAAATGCCTCACTGATAAAAGGTACCAAACCATGAGGCCAAAACAGCAAGAATTATGGGTTAATGTGAGATGTAAAAGTTAATTAATAAGAAGTATGAGCTAGTATGTCAACCAATTTATAACTAATGTAGGCCTCTATTTGTTTCTTTTGGGACTGAATGGCTGTGCGACCAGGCAGGACAGAAACCTCTGTCAACAGTTCCTACTTATAAATCTCCTAGAAACCAAACAAAACATCACATCTAATAAATCCACTCTTGGGACTCAACCCCATTAAAAAACAGTTCTGTGGATTTTTGCTACTGCAAGGATCAGAGTCTATTAAGTAGAACTCTTAAAGTAGGCTGGATGTTTTTGTAATGGAGCTGACACATAAGTGTCCTTTAAAGAATCAGGTGTATTAGGTGAAAGGGCCTTGGGACTGAAGTGGGAGAGCATTAGATGGGACACTGTAGTGTAATACAAACATTGTATCAGGGCATTAAAGGGAAAGAGAGGCTTCCCTTAAAAAATCCAGAGAGGGGTTTCATTATAAAGGACAACTAAAGTTGGTGCAAGAGAAAAACATTCTTCTTGACCAGAATGAGCAAAACCAGAGGAGCATTCAAAGACACCCCCTGAGCTAAAGCAAACATCTGGCTTTAGAAGTTATGGGAACTGTCAACAAGTTTCACACCACATGCTTTAGCATGTGGAATAGCCTATGTGAAAAGGAACACGGAAGAGTCAGGTACTGAGTAGGACCAGAAAGTAGGAGCTGGTATAACCTATGGCACAAACAACTCCTTAACTATTATAAACTGTTATAACTATTATAAACTATTATAAACAGCTCCTTAGCTGTTATAAACTGTTATACCTATTATAAACTATTATAAACAGCTGCTTAGCTGTTATAAACTATGGCACAAACAGCTCTAGGCAGGGAACTGCAAGGGGGCATGGCTTCATGTCTTCAGGCTGTGGGATCTCCTCAGAGTGACCAGCACTTTCAAGGGGCAAACGATAACATAACAATGTCTTTTTTTTCTCACTGAGGAGACCTACTCAGTGCTGTCCCTTGGTTGGAATTCCTTCCTGCCTTCTCTGGATTCTGACGCAAAAGCTTGTAGTTAAGTTTGACTGTTCGCCAGGGCACATTATCCTCAAATGGTTACCTCACTACACTGGATGCCCATGTATCGCCTAGCACTGTATATTATTAACCTGTTCAGTTCAGTTGTACCTATATCTCTTTCTTAACCTTTATATTAAGGTCCCCAACAGTGGAAGCTGAACTGCAAACCCGTGCTTGATACATGTGGGATGTATGATAGAATGAGCCCAGAGACCGGAAAGCCATTTCACTTTCCTACACTATGGATCACAAATTAAACTGGACTCAGCCCTACATCTATTGTATTGGAAGGAAACTTCTTACATGCATTAATTTTGTGTGTGTATACATTTGTGTGTGCATGCATGTAGAAGCCAAAGTTTAACTCTGAATGCCATTCCTCAGGCAACATCCCCTTTCTTTGAGAAAGAGTGTCCCATTGGTATGGAATTCATTAAGTAAGGTAAGCTGGCTGTCCAGCAAGACCCAGTGATCTACCTATTTCTACTTCTCCTCACTGGGATTACAAGTAGGTACCACTACACCAGGCTTTTCTACGTGGGTGTGACAATCAGTTCAGATCTTCATGTTTGTAAGGGAATCACTTCACAGACTGAGCCACTTCTCCAGCCCTTGTATACGCTTTCAATCCTATCAGGCTTAATATGTCTCATAATTAAATAAATACAATGTTTTCCTTGCAAGACTGCTTTTTAGATTATATGTAGATAATATCCTGCCAACATCATTAACATTTTCTTTTTCTAGTTCAAAAGGTACGTTTGGATAGTCTATGACCAAAGAATTGTGTTAATTTCAAAGCACTTTCTTGTGGTTAAATCTGCTTAAAGAGAAGGGCTGGAGAGATGGCTCAGGGGTTAAGAGTGAGTACTGCTCTTTCAGAGATCTGAGATTGGTTCCTAACATCAGTGTCAGTTGGCTCACAATCTGGCACTTCAACTCTAGGGAAACACAAGGCTGCTGGCTTGTGTGGCCAATTATACCCATTCATAGCACACACACACACACACACACACTCACACACTCACACTCACACACTCACACTTACACACATATACACACACAAAAATAATAAAGTTTTTTAAGAGATCATTTTAGATCTCAAGAGACAATACTGTGTCGTAAGTGGAAATGTTTCAGCATTAACTGGTTAGCAAGATCTATGGTGATTATTAACTGCAAAAAAATTAGATCAGCCCCTAATTTCTGATAGTACCCACTTTTGTAACCCTATGAATTAAATAAATTACCCCCAAATGACCTTTCTCACTTGTAAGTGGGTACAGCATGCTGTTAATTGGCTTTCCTTTGTTGTTTCTATTGGTTATTTTGTTTCCCTCAATGCCCTGCAGCTAGACTTCAATACTTTCTCATTCAGCTTGTGGACTTCCTCAGAAAGGGATGAAAAGAAAATGTTCTGGCAATTTACACCGCACGTTTAAATACTTGTGTCAAGTAATTGCCAGTTCTGCCCTTACCATGCTTGTTTCCTGATCAAACACTTAATCCTTCAAAGATGGCTTCTTAAATGCCAGGAGGGAGAGGGCCTTTCCTCTGAGGGAAATGGCGAATGTCAGGCTACTACTATATAAAACAAGGAGCTGGCTAAAATTGTGCAGTGTTTCTATGCAATCTGACCAGATGCCAATAACTATAAACACCCAAAACTTGTTTCAAAATGAGTTTCCTTATCCCGAGTGGTATTACATTAGATACTTAATTCAACTGTGTAATCATTTCTGAGGTCACATTTCAGGCACACACTGCCAGATGAGGTTGTGGTGTCACGGTCACTTGGGACTCCTGGTCGTGGGGGAAAGAGATAATAGCAAGAAAAGAAGTGAACAACTTTGCAATCCACAGCTAGCCTGAGGATTAGAACCAGCTAGGGTGGGAAGTCCTCATGAATGTCAAAATCAAGACCCAATTGCTGATCAGGCCCCGTGATCAGATCCCCAGCGATCTCTTCCTTACATCTGCTTTAGAGGAAATGGCAAGCCAAGAGCATGTTCACAAATCTCTAAGCCCCTTACAGACTCTCCAGGTGTCCATTAGAACAGCAGGTACTAGTTTCACTTCCCCAAGGAAGCCTCCAGATCTCATGTTGCCAGATTGGACGGTAGAGGACATCACATGACGGTGACAGCATGTCCTCCCACTGGCATCATCAGCGATATTAATGCATCATGGGTACACCTTAACTATACGTGTCTTCCTCACAGCATCCTTGGACTCACGTGCCTTCCTGAAAGAGCTAGTACTACCTTTTTCCTGCCATCCATGATGAAATAAGAGCCATCTTGACTATACAAAGTTTCCTACTTCCTCTAAGACTTGTAGGAAAGGACTCTGACCCTATCAGAAGACCTGATTTTTTCTCAGAGCCCCTGCCATGGCTCTGTTTTCAGCTTTGCCTTAATACCTTTTTAAATAATTCTCTAATCCAGAAGGATGTTCTGCCTCATCACCCTTGAACCACCAGACCTTGCAATGACTGTTCAAGATTTTGGATGTTTCTAGAACTTTTGCTATTAGAAAATCTCACTCTGATATTTTACAGAAACAAAAAAGGCCCATTGGCTTATTCTCTGAGAAGCAGCCTCCTGAATTGTTTGGGATCTAAAGTGCCTGAATGCATACCACATTTGCAAGGTATTTTTAGCACCCACAGCCACTGGACTCAGGTTGGAGGGAGACATGTTACAGTAATCCAGATTGCTAACTGACATGTCAAAAATTATGCTGATTGTGCTAAGTGCAGATAGCTTGGCATATTCATTCCAGGACCTGGCTCCTGTTTCTCAGTCACTGCCATTTATTTATTTATTTATTTATTTATTTATTTATTTATTTAATCAATGGTCTAGCAAAGGGCCTTCACATCTGTTCACCCTCCAAATGGAAACAGTCCCACCTCTATTCTAGAACAGTAGAAGGAAGGTGTTGTCCTTCATTTTGTTTGGCGGGACCTGGTCTGATCTCAAAGAGATCAGATTTTAAATTTCCTAAGACTTCAAGTATCTTTTTTAAAAAAAGTCTGACAGCTTTATCACTCTGCCTAAAGCAGTTTTAGAAATATTTATAATTTGTGGATGAGTTATAATTCTTTCTACAATAGAAATATTAGCCTTTGAGATATGATCAAGATAGAATATATGCAGATGGAAGTATCCTATTACTTTAACAAGAATCAATGAGTATCAAGTCAGTGTGTTTAACTGTAGTCAAACACCTAAATGAAGCAGTTGATGGAAGGGCACTGCTCATGTGTGAGAGGTTAGTGACCTACAAGCCTCACAGGGACTGAATGCTCTGGCCAGGAAATTTGACATGAGTGATCACACCTGTGGAAGCTACAGGTAAGGAGACCCATATGACAAAACCCATTGATATTTATCACTTCCAGACTGGAGAGAAACTTATCTGCAGATGGATTCTTCCATTCACAAAGTTCCCCCATTTCCATCCTATAAAACCACATGATCGCCATGCCACATACATTTCCATAGCAAACAATTCTACTTCTGCAAAGGAATCTCTTCTTTCTTTTATTTCCTTATCTCCATCAATTTTGATCATATAATGTAACTCTTCTAACCGATGCTCTCTACTGTGTCCAGACCTCTCTTTTTCTTAAGAATCTTTTGGTGCTTTAGAATTTTATGTAAAATAGAGGGCAACAGAACCCTCTATTGCATTCAGATTTTGCTGTTCATTATACATGCTGATATTCGAACATCAATGTTTAAATTAAAAAAAATAAACTGTAAAATTAGTGATTAATGGTTTCCTTGATTTGTGTTTCTATGGGTTTCTCATTGCACTCATTCTTTGAATACAAGATGTGTGTGTGTGTGTGTGTGTGTGTATGTTGTATATGATAAATATTTGTGTAGTTGTTCCTATGTGTATACAAGTGCCTATGCATCTATTTGCATGAACATGTGAAAGCCAGAAGTTGCTGACAGGTATCTCCCTCAATAACTCTCCATTTTATAATTTATTTTAGGCAAAAATCTCTTATTGAACCTAGAATTCGTGAATTAATTGATTCAAGCTGACTGACGGATCAGCAAGCCGCTGAGGTCTGCCTGTCTCTGAGCCTCCAGCAATGGGGCTACAGATGAACACATCTACACCCAGACTTTTCCATGACTAAACGGGTTTTGAACTCAGGTGCCCACACTCCCTTTATATGCATTTATTGACTAAGGTATATTCTCAATGTCCCAAACATAGTCCTCATCAAAGATCCTTTTAAATAAATGAACTTGAAATACTAAATAAAATACAATTTAGACTGTAATCATTGTCTTAAAATATACTTTTGGATTTTTTTGGTTTGGAAATATTGATGTGGAATTCCTTTTGTATGCTATGAGTATGTTTTATTACCATTGATTAACAAAGAAGTTGCTTGGGCCTATGGCAGGGTAGAATATAGCAAGGCAGGAAATATAAGCAGCGATGGTGGAGGAAAGAAGGCAGAGTCAGGTAAATGTCTTATAGCTGCCAAAGGAGAAATATGCCAGAAACTTACTGGTAAGCCACAGTCTCATGGCGATACACAGATTAATATAAATGGGTTAGTTTAAAATATAAGAGATAGCTAAGAATATGCCTGTGCCTTTGGCCAAACAGTGCTCTAGTTAATATAGTTTTGTGTGATTATTTGGGTCTGGGTGGCCAGAAAACTAAACAACAGTCTCCACTCACAAACTGTTTTCAACATTTCTGATTATTTCTTTATTAGTAAATCCCTTTTATCCTTTTATTTTTCTCTGTTAACAGAGGGATGGTACAGTTGGCTCTGTCTTGAGGACCTAGGTATTGTGACAGGGCAAGACAGTGCAGAGGTTCTTATTGCTGAGGTCATTTCAGTTTAACTGTAATTTGGTCTTGATAAGAAACCTCATGGAAAATAACCTATCTGTACTCTAAGACCTCAAGGTCAATATGGTCCAGCTAACTGATTCTGTTAAACTACCAGCATATGCAAACCTCCCTGTCCAGCTAACTACTGGACAGTTAAGCTGCTTGCTTGTGTAAAATCTCTCCTGCAACTGCCATGTGAGATACCAAAATATGGGTTTTGCTTTTAAAAACTCTTTTCTCTAAACACTTGACACTTCTTTTGAATCCCAAATACCTGAGTGTAGTCTCAGTCAGCTGGAATAAAGACTTTAAATTGCCTATACTGTATCTGGGTAGTCTTATCTGCTGAGATCCTGTAACAGCACATGATGTTTTGCTTATCTTTAAGAAGTGTGTGACATTTGATGCTTAAAACACATTTTTTAAATCAATGGTTATTAACCTATTGGTCACAAGCCCTTTGGAGGTGTTATATTAGATATCCTGTGTATCAGATATTTACATGATGATCCGTAACACTAGCAAAATCATAGTTATGATGTAGCAAAGAAGTAATGTTATAGTTGGAAACCACCACAACATGAGAAAGTGTATTAAAGGGTCACAACATTAGGAAGGTTGAGAACTACTATTATAAATGCTAATTTTATATTATTAACTACAGTTACCATCAAGATATGCTTAATTTATATTTTATTTATGTTATAGAGAGCTTTATATGATACATAAATATATATAATCTGTATTGTAAATTTAAAGAATTTTAGTTATAGATTAGGTATACTCTATTTCTTTCATTGCATTAGTATAAGTTGCTGAGAGCATTCATTAGTTTGAAACTCTTCACAGGGCACAATCATATCTAGAGTTTTGACTGCTAACATTTCTTCCTCATATGTTGCATTCTGTGTTGATATATTGGACTTCTTGTCAGCTTATATAGCCTACAAAACTTTACCCCATCCTTCACCTAGCCCTTTGTGTATTCCCCAGAAACTTTTTCTCAATGTTTCTTAAAGTATTCATCTTTCTGACTTCCCTGTTATGAATTTCTTCCCCTTCTTTGAAATATCCCCTTTTTGTATCTATTTACAGTATTTCTATGGATGCTTTTGATTTTCCTTCAGGGTACAAATCATATTTTCTGAAACCTTTTTTTCAGAATTCTTCTTCAAACACATTTTAGAGAAGGGAATTGTTCTGAATCTTCATGGAGTTGGTGTTTCATCTGTGCTGAGAAATTCTCCATAACCAATCTAACTTTCTCAAGGGACTGTTTGAGAGCGTGGTAGGCTTGGATTTAGCATAAGATTATTCCAGAGTCTGCTCAAATGAATCTCACAGTGGGCAACAAATCTGAATATCTGTTGTTTTTGCCCAGTGGAGGCATATGTAAAGTAAATCAGATATGCCTAGCCATAGAACTCCTGTTATTTTGGTCTTCTGTTCGTCAGATACTAATGGAATAGCTAGAAGCTGAAATGCCAGCAGATTTTACTCTTGGACTGGTTTTGTGCGTGAGAGTGGGTGACTGCATACACCCATGCATGCACATATGCAGTCCAGAGAAGAACATTGGTGGAGTGCCTTCCTGTATCGTTTTTCACCCAGTGGCCTTTAGACATGGTCTCTCAGTCTACATGAGCCAGATGATTGCCATTGCTGCCAGGCCGTCTGACTGCCCAGCAAGTTCCTAGGATCTGCCTGACTTTATTCCCCATGCTGAAGTTGTGAGCATAAGCAACCATGCTTAGCTTTCTAGATGAGTGATGGGGATTTGAAACCAGGCCCTCTTGCTTACAAAGCATATGCTTTTAGCCAGACCCATTTTATCCACCTGTTTGGTTGGCTTTGTACATGTAGCCTTTGAATCCAGCTTAAAATTTAAAATATGAATATACACATACGATATATATGTATATATATATATATGCATATATATATATATATCACATGCAGAGACACATGCACACAGACACATAAACACACACACACACACACATGGTTAGAGACATCATTCAATGATTAAGAACACATATTTCCCTTGCAGAGAATCTGAGCACCCAAATTAGGCAGCTCACAACCATCTGTAACTCCAGCTCCAGGGTATCCTCTTAAAACAACTCTTTTGATCACCATGGGTACCCTCACAGGTATGCCATAGCCCCACCCCATGTAAATAAAAATTAAAATAAACATCCACAGAAACATATGCAAATGTGATACATGCTAGCAATAACTATTTTCAAGCCTATCTCTCTCTCTTACTATATATATACATATACATATACATATACATATACATATATATATATATATACACATAATTTTTGGATCTGGAAAAAATCAAATTATTTCAGCTGAATAGATAGATGATGCACAAATTGATGAAGTATGTAGGGGATCAGACTTAGGACCTTATGCTTGGGAGGCAAGGGTTCTGCTGTTGAACTGCATCCCAGCCTGTGCAGAGAGAATAAAGGAAACATTGTACTCATCTGTGGAACTCCTGCAGTCAACTGAATAGATAGGACAAAGTCTTTCAAAGCAGGGTTTTCTAATAGTCTTTATTGATAGAGGACTCCCATTGGCTAATAAAGAAACTGCCTGGCCCATTTGATTGGCCAACCTTTAGGTGGGCGGAGTAGACAGAACAGGAAGAAGGAAGTGAGGTAGATGGCTCAGTCAGATGCCACACCTCTCCTAAGTTAGTCAGACTGCTGTGCCTCTCCTCAGGGGAGAAGCGAGAAGCGATGAAGCTCCAGCCCAAGATGGACGTACACTAGAATCTTTCCGGTAAGACACCACTTCATGGTGCTACACAGATTATTAGAAATGGGTTAAAGCAAGATGTGAGTAAGAGGCTGAAAATAATGGGCCAGGCAGTCTTTAAAAAAATACAATTTGTGTGTTGTTATTTCGGGGTATAAGCTAGCAGACGGCCGGGAGCTGTGGCGGGAAGTGGCCTGCTGCTCCCCTCTACACTTTATAAACTAAAGTCTAATTTAAATATATATTTAATTTTTAAAATTTATATTGAATACATTTACAGTCATCAAGGTAGTGGATTTACTGATGAGAAAAATAATGGAAATAAAAGCAGAAAAGGACATAGGTGAGATCCCAAGGTCCCGATGAGGAGCAAAAGGAGGGAGATCATAAGCAAGGAAGTCAGGACCATGGAAAAGTCTTTTTAAAACTTCATTTCCCCATATGTTTCAATGTTCATCCCAGCTGCCTGACTAGTTTAGCCCTAAAATAATCACACAGAAACTGTATTAATTAAATCGCTGCTTGGCTCATTAGCTCTAGTTTCTGACTGGCTAATTCTTATATCTTAATTTAACCCATTTCTATTAGTTTGTGTATTGCCATGTGGAAGTGGCTTACTGGGAAAGATTCGTCATGTCTGACTCTGATGGCTCCATGGTGTCTCTCTGACTCTCCTTTCTTTCTCCCAGATTCCATTTAATTTTCCCCACCTACCTAAGTTCTGCCCTATTAAGGGATCAAAGCAGTTTCTTCATTAACCAATGAAAGAAACACAAAGACAGAAGGACCTCCTATACCACCCATATTCTTAAAATAGTAAAAAAAGAAGATAGTTGTTATTGTTAATCAGTTACTTAATGAATGACCCCATGATTACACACACAGAGACATACATGCACTCATACATGCAGAATATCTGTGAAACAATTATTGGGCTCTCCCAAGCCTTCCCTGACCCTGTGCCCTGACATTCCATCTGAACTGGTGAGTGAATGCGGACCCTGGGGCAACCTGCCCTGGAAGAGAGCACAGACCCCCTCCCCCCAGCTCCCTCTGCAGGCTTGTCTCTGTTTCTCCCTTACCTGCCTCTCCCAAGCCTTCCCTAGTGTTTTCAGGTGTCCTGCTCCTGTACTGAGGCCATCCACCCAAAGGGGTCAGACTCTGGCCTCCAGGCAGGCCTGAGGATTCCTGCGGAGGGGTGCGGGCTCCTTCAGATTGTGCTGCCAGGTTCCCTGTGTGATATTCCATCCCACCCTGCCCCCACCTTGGCCCTTTTGTCCGGGCGGTGTCCCTGGGCTGCCTGGAATCCCTGATCCTGTGCACTGACATTCCATCTGAACTGGTGAGTGAATGCAGACCCTGGGGCAACCTGCCCTGGAAGAGAGCACAGACACCCTCCCCCAGCTCCCTCTGCAGGCTTGTCTCTGTTTCTCAAGACCCTGCTTCTCCCAAGCCTTCCCTAGTGTTCTCAGGTGTCCTGCTCCTGTTTTAAGGCCATCCACCCAAAGGGGTCAGACTCTGGCCTCCAGGCAGGTCTGAGGATTCCTGCAAGGGAGTGCGGGCTTCTTCAGATTGTGACACAAGGAATAGGTCCTCCTCTGGCACTGGGGAGATCCAACCAGTTTCAGTCACAGCAAAGATTGGTCTAGGACACCAAGCGCCTCCTGGCTCCTCGTGAAGGAAGAGATGGGCAGGTGCCAATGCAGGAGCTCCTCCAACAACATGAAAGGCAACATGACATCACCACAATCCAGACATCCCGAAACAACAAGAATTGAACACCCAACCCCAGAAGATATAGAAGAAACCGACCTTAAACAGTACTTTATGAAAATAATAGAGGACCTTAAACAGGAGGTAAAAAACTGCCATAAAGAAATGGAGATGACAAACAAAAAGGTAGACGAAATAAATAAATCTCTCAAAGATACCCAAGAAAAACAAGAAAAAGCAATCAAACAGGTAAGGGAAACAGTACAAGACCTGATAAATGAAATGGAGGTATTGAAGAAAACACAATCTGAGGGAAGACTGGAAATGGAAACTCTGAGTAAACAAACAGAAACTGCTGAGACAAGTATTTCCAAACGAATAAAAGAGATGGAAGAAAGAATCTCGGACTCTGAAGATACTATAGAGGAAATAAATTCACAGATTAAAGAACTAAACAAATCTAACAAATTCTTAACACAAAACATTCAGGAAATCTGGGACACCATGAAAAGACCAAACCTAAGAATAATTGGGGTAGAAGAAAGAGAAGAATTACAACTCAAAGGCCCAGAAAACATATTCAACAAAATTATAGAAGAAAACTTCCCCAACCTAAAGAAGGATGTTCCTATGAAGGTACAAGAAGCCTACAGAACACCAAATAGACTGGATCAAAAGAAAGCATCCCCACGCCATATAATAATCAAAACACAAAACATACAGAATAAAGAACAGATATTAAGAGCTGCAAAGGAAAAAGGTCAAGTAACATATAAAGGGAAACCTATCAGAATTACACCTGATTTCTCAGTGGAAACCATGAAAGCCAGAAGAGCTTGGATAGATGTGCTACAGACACTAAGGGAACATGGATGCAAGCCTAGACTACTATACCCAGCAAAGCTTGCATTCACCATTGATGGAGAAAACAAGATATTCCAGGACAAAAACAGATTTAAACAATACGTAGCCACAAATCCAGCCTTGCAGGAAGTAATAGAAGGAAAATCACAAACCAAGGAGTCCAACAACGCCCACAATAACTCAGGCATCTAGCGACACTTCATCAGCACAACTTGAAGAAGGGAAACACACAAACTCTACTACAAAAAATGACCGAAGTTAACAACCACTGGTCATTAATATCACTTAATATCAATGGACTCAATTCACCTATAAAAAGGCACAGGCTAAGAGACTGGATACGAAAACAGGATCCAACATTTTGCTGTTTACAAGAAACACACCTCAACCACAAAGACAGACACCAACTCAGAGTAAAGGGTTGGGAAAAGGTTTATCAAGCAAATGGCCCTAAGAAACAAGCGGGTGTGGCCATACTAATTTCCAACAAAGTTGACTTCAAACTAAAATCAATCAGAAGAGATTGAAAGGGACACTTTATACTCATAACAGGAAAAATCCATCAGAATGAAGTCTCAATCCTGAATATCTATGCCCCTAATATAAAAGCTCCCACTTATGTAAAAGAAACACTTCTAGAACTCAAGGCAGCCATCAAACCACACACACTAATAGTTGGAGACTTCAACACTCCTCTCTCACCAATGGACAGGTCAATCAGACAGAAAGCTAACAGAGAATTGAAAGACTTAATGGAGGTAATGAACCAAATGGACTTAACAGACATCTATAGAACATTCCACCCAAATAGGAAAGAATATACCTTCTTCTCTGCGGCTCATGGAACCTTTTCGAAAATTGACCATATACTTGGTAACAAAGCAAACTTCCACAGTTACAAAAAAATATTAGTAACCACCTGTGTCTTATCGGATCACCCTGGATTAAAATTAGAATTCAACAACAATGCTACCCCCAGAAAGCCCACAAACTCATGGAAACTGAACAGTCAACTACTGAACCACAGCTGGGTCAAGGAAGAAATTAAGAAAGAAATTAAAGTCTTTCTTGAATTTAATGAAAACAAAGACACAACATACTCAAACCTATGGGACACAATGAAAGCAGTGCTAAGAGGAAAGTTCATAGCACTAAGTGCCCACTTAGAAAACGGAGAAAGCACTCATTGGTGACTTAACAGCACACCTGAAAGCTCTGGAAAAAAAAAGAAGCAGACTCACCTAGGAGAAGTAGAAGACTGGAAATAATCAAACTGAGGGCAGAAATCAACAAAATAGAAACACAGAAAACAATCCAAAGAATCAATGAAACAAGAAGCTGGTTCTTGGAGAAAATCAACAAGATTGACAAACCCTTAGCCAAACTAATCAAACGGCAGAGGGAGAACACACAAATTAATAAGATCAGAAATGAAAAGGGGGACATAACCACAGACACAGAGGAAATTCAGAGAATCATTAGATCTTACTACAAAAACCTGTATGCCACAAAATTGGAAAATGTAAAAGAAATGGACACTTTTTTAGATAAGTACCATATACCAAAGTTAAACAAGGACCAGGTGAACAATCTAAATAGTCCTGTTAGTCATGAAGAAATAGAAACTGTTATCAGAAACCTCCCTATCAAAAAAAGCCCGGGACCAGATGGTTTCAATGCAGAATTCTACCAGAACTTCCAAGAATACCTAATACCTATACTCCTTAATGTATTTCATAATATAGAAACAGAACAGTCATTGCCAAATTCCTTTTATGAAGCTACAATTTCCCTGATACCTAAACCACACAAAGACTCAACCAAGAAAGAGAATTACAGGCCAATCTCACTCATGAACATTGATGAAAAAATTCTCAATAAAATACTGGCAAACCGAATCCAAGAACACATTAGGAAAATTATCCATTACGATCAAGTAGGCCTCATCCCAGAGATGCAGGGCTGGTTCAACATACGAAAATCTATCAATGTAATCCATCATATAAATAAACTGAAGGAAAAAAACCATATGGTCATCTCATTAGATGCTGAAAAAGCATTTGATAAAATTCAACACCCTTTTATGATAAATGTCTTGGAGAGATTAGGGATACAAGGGTCATTCCTAAATATAATAAAAGCTATTTACAGCAAGCCGACAGCTAACATCAAATTAAACGGAGAGAAACTCAAGGCTATCCCATTAAATTCAGGAACACGACAAGGCTGTCCACTCTCTCCTTATCTCTTCAATATAGTGCTTGAAGTTCTAGCAATAGCAATAAGACAACATAAGGGAATTAAGGGGATTCAATTTGGAAAGGAAGAAGTTAAACTTTCATTATTTGCAGATGATATGATATTGTACATAAGTGACCCCAAAAACTCCACCAGAGTACTCCTACAGCTGATAAACTCCTTCAGTAATGTGGCAGGTTACAAGATCAACTCCAAAAAAATCAGTTGCCCTCCTATACACAAAGGATAAGGAAGCAGAGAGGGAAATCAGAGAAGTATCACCTTTCACAATAGCCACAAATAGCATAAGGTATCCGGGAGTATCTCTAACCAAGGAAGTGAAGGATTTATTTGACAAGAACTTTAAGTCTTTGAAGAAAGAAATTGAAGAGGATACCAGAAAATGGAAGGATCTCCCCTGCTCGTGGATTGGGAGGATCAACATAGTGAAAATGGCAATTCTACCAAAAGCAATCTATAGATTCAATGCAATCCCAATCAAGGTCCCATTAAAATTCTTCACAGAGATTGAGAGGCCAATAACCAACTTTATATGGAAAAACAAGAAACCCAGGATAGCCAAAAAAATCTTATACAATAAAGGTACTTCTGGAGGCATTACCATCCCTGACTTCAAACTCTATTACAGAGCTACAGTATTGAAAACAGCTTGGTATTGGCATAAAAACAGAGAAGTCGACCCGGATCTTAAACCACAAACCTATGAACACCTGGTTTTTGATAAAGGAGCCAAAAGTACACAATGGAAGAAAGAGGGCATCTTTAACAAATGGTGCTGGCATAACTGGATGTCAACCTGTAGAAGAATGAAAGTAGATCCATATCTATCACCATGCACAAAACTCAAGCCCAAATGGATTAAAGACCTCGATATTATTCTGAACACATTGAGCTTGATAGAGGAGAAAGTGGGAAGTACTCTACAACAAATGGGCACAGGGAACCGTTTCCTACGTATAACCCCAGCTGCACAGACATTAAGGGCATCATTGAATAAATGGGACCTCCTGAAGCTGAGCAGCTTCTGTAAAGCAAAGGACATTGTCTCTAAGACACAAAGGCAGCCTACTGACTGGGAAAAGATCTTCACCAACCGTGCAACTGACAAAGGTCTGATCTCTAAAATATATAAGGAACTCAAGAGACTAGACGGTAAAATGCCAATTAACCCAATTAAAAAATGGGGCGATGAACTGAACAGAGAATTCTCAACAGAAGAAGTTCGAATGGCCAAAAGACACTTAAGGTCATGCTCAACCTCCCTAGCTATCAGGGAAATGCAAATCAAAACAACTCTGAGATATCATCTTACACCTGTCAGATTGGCTAAAATCCAAAACACCAATAATAACCTTTGCTGGAGAGGTTGTGGGGTAAGGAGTACACTCATCCATTGCTGGTGGGAATGCACACTTGTGCAACCACTTTGGAAAGCAGTGTGGTGGTTTCTCAAGAAATTCGGGATCAACCTACCACAGGACCCAGTAATTCCACTCTTGGGAATTTACCCAAGAGATGCCCAATCATACTACAAAAGCATTTGCTCAACTATGTTCATAGCAGCATTATTTGTAATAGCCAGATCCTGGAAACAACCTAGATGCCCTTCAGTGGAAGAATGGATGAAGAAACTGTGGAATATATACATGCTAGAATACTACTCAGCGGTAAAAAACAATGACATCTTGAATTTTGCATGCAAATGGATGGAAATAGAAAACACTATTCTGAGTGAGGTAACCCAGACCCAAAAAGATGAACATGGGATGTACTCACTCATAATCGGTTTCTAGCCATAATTAAAGGAAATCAAGCCTATAATTTGGGATCCTTGAGAAGATAATAAGAAGGTGAACTCCCAAAAGAAGATATAGTAATCCTCCTGGATATTGGAAGTAGACACAATCGCCAGGCAAAAATTGGGAACTTGAGGTTTGGGCGAGACGAGGCCAAGGGAAGATGGGGAGAGAAAAGCGTGAAGGGCAGAATGGGGGGAGCTCGGAGGAATGGGATGCTTGGGATACAGGAAGGGTGTATATGGGAGCAGGGAAGCATATATCTTAATTTAGGGAGCCACCTGAGGGTTGTCAAGAGACTTGACCCTAGAGGGGTTCCCAGGTTTCCAGGGAGATGCCCCCCAGTTAGCTCCTTGGGCAGCTGAGGAGAGGGAGCCTGAAAAGGCCAATTCCTATAGTCATACTGATGAATTTCTTGCATATCACCATAGAACCTCCACCTGGCAATAGATGAAGAAAATCACAGAGTCCCACATTGGAGCACCGGACTGAGCTCCCAAGGTCCTGATGAGGAGCAGAAGGAGAGAGAACATGAGGGAGAAAGTCAGGAACGTGAGGGGTGTGTTCACTCATGGAGACGGTGGGACAGAACTAATGGGAGATCACCAACTCCAGTTGGAATGGGACCGATGGATCATGCGACCAAACCCGTCTCTTGGAATGTGGCCAAAAGTGGGGGCTGACTGAGAAGCAAAGGACAATGGCTCTGGGCTCTGATTCTTCTGCATGGACGGGCTCTGTGGGAGCCTTCTCAGCTTGGTTGATCACCTTCCTGGACCTGGGGGGAGTTGGGAGGACCTTTGTCTTAGCATAGAGTAGGGAACCCTGATGTCTCCTTGGCCTTGAGAGGGAGGGAGGGGAGGTATGGGTGGAGGGGAGGGGAGGGAAGAGGAAGAAGGACGGGAGGGAAGGGGGAGGAGCAGGGGAGGGAAGGGGGAGGAGGAGGGGAGGAGATGGAAATTTTTAAATATAAAAAAATAAACCATGAAAAAAAAAGATTATTGGAATCTGCTAAATATAAACATAAAATTTATCTTTCTGACATCAGGAAATGAAGCTTGGTAGACCTGAGTCTGGGGGAACTCTGGAAGCAAGGTAAAGAAACTAGGACAATAGATACCCATTTGATTTGGGTACCTTGCTTAACTGTACAATGTTTACTGGGGGGTTTGATAGAATTATTCCCCGGGCTACAACAAGGAATTATAGAAATGTTATAGAAATGTAGGCTAGGGTTGGAGTCTGGGGTCTTTTTGCCTCCATCCCTTCTTCCTTCCTCCTCCCTCACTTTCCTACTCTCTCCTTTCTTCCCTCTCTCCCTCCCTATTTTTATCACTTCTTCTCTACTTTAATCCGGCTCTCACCTCTTTCCTTGAAAGAGTTTCCTCATATAGCCTGATCTGATCTGGAGCTCACCATTCTCCTGTCTCAGTCTCCTGAGTGCTAGACTTAAGGGATGGATCACCCATGCCTGGCTTTTGGCTCACACTGTATTTAAGTTGGAAGTCTTTTGGATGTATGTCATTTTTATAGTTTTCTGCTCCCTAGAACAAGTATAGGAAGTCAGCCTTTGGCCATCATTTCTTGATCCACCATAACCTATGTTATTTTGTGGTGTTCCTGTTAGCTTAAGAACAATGCTGAACAATAGAATCCCTCTCCCCATCTCCAGGTACAAGCCTTACCCATAATCCACTTGCTACTCTTCTCATAATATATGCAGACAAACTTTTTGCTGTTTGACTAATAGAGAAACAAATGAATAATAAGCAGAAATTTAAAAAAACTTGGGCAGTTCTTATAACAGTCTCTGTTTTGGTGCTCTTATTTGTAAATTCAATTGGATAACTAAATGCATTTCTTAATAATTATGACAAAAATTTCATGTTTATTTCTTTTCCTTGTATCATTCTCACCTCATATTCAGTCCTAAAACAAATGAACTTATGGATATTGCTACTCCTAACTTGTATTTGACAGACACTTTTTGTTGTTCTTTAGGACATATATGCTTCACATAATTAAGTTGTTTTTACTTCATTTTTAAAAAAAATAGATAGAAGTTTTTTTTAAACAACTTTTCTTCATGTGTGAGCTCTCTGCCATATGGATGCAGGTACTCACAGAAGACAGCAGAGCCCTTGAGCTCGAATTCTAGGCTGTTGTGAGCTGCCTGGTGTCAGTTCTGGGAACTAAATTCTGGTCCTTTGGAAAAGCAGCAAATACTTATAAATGCTAAGGCATCGCTCCATCTCCTACATTGTTTCCTAGCTAAAGAATAATTCTTTAGGCTCAGGATCGCTGGGCAAAAGTTGGGAGCATGGGGGTGGGGGAAGGGTAGGAGGAAGGGGAGTGGGGAGGGAGAGGGGAGAAGGGAAGTATTGGGGAGAGCTTGGGGGAGTGGGAGGGTTGAGATGGAAGAAGGGCAGATATAGGAGCAGGGAAGAAGATATCTTTCTTAAGGGAACCATTTTAGGGTTGGCAAGAGACCTGGCTCTAGAGAGGATCCCAGGTGTCCAAGGTGATATCCCCAGCTAAGTCCTTGGGCAATAGAGGAGAGGGTGCCTGAACTAGCCTTGTCCCATAGGCAGACTGATGAATATCTCGAATATTACCATAGAACCTTCATCTTGCATGGATGAAGATAGAGATAGAGACCCACATCAGAGCACTGGACTGAGCTCCCAAAGTCCAGTTGAAGAGCAGAAGGAGGGAGATAAGCAAGGAAGTCAGGTCTGTTGAGGGGTTGGTCCACCCACTGAGACAGTGTGCCTGATCTAATCGGAGCTCACCAAATCCAGCTGGACTGGGACTGAATGAGTATGTGATCAAACCAGACTCTCTGAATGTGGCTGACAATGGGGGCTGACTGAGAAGCCATTGGTAATGGCATTGGGACTTGTTTCTACTGTATATACCGGCTTTTTGGGAGCCTAGTCTGTTTGGATGCACACCTTCCTAGGCCTGGATTAAGCAGGGAGGGCCTTAGACTTTCCCCAGGGCAGGGTACTCTGCCCTTTCTTAAGACTGGAGGGGAGGGAGGAGGGAGAAGGGGAGGAAGTGGAAATTTTGGAATGGAAATATATATATATATATATATATATATATATATATATATATATATATATATATATAAAGAATCATAGGATTCTCTGAGAATGGACAAAAGGCAATTATTCTGACTGTATTCTCTCATATCACTCTCTTTCTTCCCTCCTCTTAGCCTACACTGTTTTCCTCCCCTCATGATGTATTATACATGAATGGCATCTTTCTGATGACTACGAGATGTTCAAGGATTAAGTCCCCAGCCAAGCAGTGTAAAAATGTCTATTTATGTCTTTAATTCAGGGGTAGAGTTCATTGAAGATTCCGACACAATAAAATAAAATTAGTTTTTAAAATTAGATTTGTTACGAAAGGGCACAATAATAATACCCTCACTCATATCTGTTATTCTCTCCACCAAATATTTAATAACATGTTCAGTTTATTTTTAGATTTCTCAGATGCTCTCTCTCTCTCTCTCTCTGTGTGTGTGTGTGTGTGTGCGTGTGTGTGTGTCTATACCTGTAGGTATGTAAATGTGTGAGAGTGTGAGTGTCTACGCACATGTGTTCAGGTGTGTGTGTGTGGATATTAGAAGGCAATTTCTTCTGTTTTTGCTCAAGGGCTGTCCACCTTTATTTTTGAGACAGGGTCTCTCATTGGCTTGGAACTCTCTAAGTAGGCTGTACTGGTTGGCTGTGGAGCTCCAGGGATTCTAAGACCTCTGCCTCCCTAGTGCTGGGCTTACAGAGCACACCTCAACACTTGCCTTTTCATTACACAAGGTCTAGGGACTTACCTTCCAGATACTGTAACATCTATCTGTAATTCCAGTATTTTATGGTGAGATTGGAGGCAGAGTTAGGGAAACACATTGACGTCTGTAAGCAGTTCCACTAGCCTGGTATATGGAGCGATGTACAACAAGATACTATGCCTTAATATAAGATGGAAGGCCAATAATGAGACATGAGGTTGTTTGGTTTCCATGATGTGGCATGCACATGCTTGTACTCATACAAAAATAACATACACACATACATTAAAACAATTATGTATATTATTAATCTTCTGTGTTGTTCTTTTTATCATATAAGTGAAAGTGCTGTGCTACTACAAAGTTTGATTATACCTTAATAATATCATATTTCAGTTAAAAACATAAAAAAGTAATGAGGGTTTATGCACTATTAAATCTTGGTTATTCCATAAATTTTAAGAACAACAGAAAATTAGAAGAAAAGTTAAGTGTTTGATTTATAAATTATAAAGTTTTTTATAAATTTACTTTTATTTTTCTTGTAGTTCTTCATTTTCCAATTACATGTGTATAATTCTTGTACCTGATATTTGTGGGTTCTCTCTCTTTTAGATTATGTAAAACCTTGCATTTTAGACCAGAGGACTGGTTTGCTGTCCTACTTTCTTTCTGATGTCCTTCCAATAATTTCTGTAAATTTCCATACTTGCTTGGGCTCTTCTTATTGCTATGATAAAGTACCCTGACAAAATCAGCTTAACAGACAGAGGAGCTTGCTTTAGCTAGCAGTTCGAGACTATAGTCTACTATGGTGGGGAAGTCAAAGCACCCAGAGTATGAAGCAACTTGTCACATTGCATCCTCTGTCAGGAAGCAGAGATAGATGAATGCAAGCTAGAATTCAGCTCACTTTCTTCATTATTTTACAGTGCAGGATTCTATGACCAGGGCATAGAACTGTTCACAGTTAAGATAACTCTCCATCAACTAACAAAATCAAGAAAATTCTCCACATGCACATCAAGAAGCTTATTTCCCACTCGTTCTATGGTCTATCAAGGTAACAATTGACAGAAACCACCATAGGTTCAAGATCTGGTTGAACCTCTCCACTTGATGTGTTCTCACCCCGTGTTTCAATCTCCTGCCTGGTTTGTTTCTCTCTGTGTGATGGTCAGTGCTAGCTGTCAATTTGACAGACTCTAGAATCACTGAGAAACTGGAACATGTGCCATGCTTATGGAGAATTATCTTAAGTTCACCATTTGCAGTGGGTAGACCTGCCCACAGTGGGCAGTACCATTCCTTAGGCAGGAGATTTTGGACTATATAAAGTGGGAAAAACAAGATGAGCAGAATCATATCCATGTTCACTAATTCTTCACGTGATTTTGAATAGGATATGAGCAGCTTGCTAAAGCTCCTGCCTTTGTGACTGCCTGTCTGTCTCCCTGAAGTTGGTCTTAATGTATTTCATTACACCAACAGAAAGATAATCTCAACCTTCTCACTTCCCTAACTATTGCTCCTTTTCCTACTGCACTACTTTTTCAGGCTTCTTGTCATTTGTTCTTTCAGAAATGGTGGCATGGAGGGTGTTGGACACAGCCAGGTAAGGTAAATTGAGTCAGTCTGTCCTGGTCTCATGCCAGTAGGCAAAGGAAACAGTAGAACACATAATCTTTTTAGTTACTTAATTTGAAACACTTAATGTAGCTCTTCTAATGTCGTTTTATTTCAACTCAATTTCCTGGTGCCTCCCAAAATTTTATTTCCAAACATGTGAGAATGTATGAACTCAAAGCCTAGAAAGCATGCACATTTATTTTTGAAAAAGAATGAAATTATTTCCCATTGACCTTTAGTGACAATACACTAATTTACATGAACAATTACTGAGTCTTAGTATTAATATTAGTGTAGGCAGCTTACACCTAAATATGATACTGCAATCCACCCTTTTATGCTAGCTATTCCTTAAAGGACCAGGCAGTGGAAAGGCAGGGTGAGTCCT
Source organism: Arvicola amphibius (assembly GCF_903992535.2). Classification (NCBI taxonomy): domain Eukaryota; kingdom Metazoa; phylum Chordata; class Mammalia; order Rodentia; family Cricetidae; genus Arvicola; species Arvicola amphibius. The sequence continues at coordinate 97,465,705 of NC_052058.2, read as the reverse complement.
GAACTGTGTAAAAGTAAGGAAAGCTAGTTAGCAAGCAAGTATGCAGTAAGCCTGCCTGTCCTCTTTGCTGTGAATATGATGAGACTTTGTGAATTCCTCCTTTGAGTTCTCAGAAATGATGGAGAAGCCAAAATAGAATTGTGAGCTAACTTGAACCATTTCTCTCTTCAGTTCATTGTTGTCAAGGCATTTATCATAGCAATAGGAATGAAACTAGAACACCCAAGACTTCATGCCCACTCCCTACACTACAGTTTCTAATGGTTCCAATGGCACCACTGAAGAACAAAGCTTACAATACACTAGCCTGCAGGAATGAATCACCACTGAACCTGTAGCATGGTGTCTCTGACGGATTCATTTAGAATCTTTGTAATTTGCAAATTTCTTTTTTTTATTAAAAATTTCCATCTCCTCCCTTCCTCCCACTTCCCTCCCCTCCCCTCCACCCATACCCCCACTCCCTCCCTTTCCAGGCCAAAGAGCAGTCAGGGTTCCCTATACTATGAGAAGTCCAAGGTCCTCCCAATTCCCCCACAGGTCCAGGAAGGTGAGCATCCAAACTGACAAGCCTCCCACAGAGCCTGTCCAAGTAGTAGAATCAAAGCCCAGCACCATTGACCTTGGCTTCTCAGTCAGCCTCCAACATCAGCCACATTCAAAGAGTCCGGTTTGATCACATGTTCCATCAGACCCATTCCAACTGGTCTTGGTGATCTACCATTAGATCTGTCCCATCGTCTCAGTGGGTGAATGCACCCCTCGCGGTCCTCACTTCCTTGCTCATTTTCTCCCCCCTTCTGCTCCTCATTAGGACCTTGGGAGCTCAGTCCAATGCTCCAATGTGGTCTCTGTCTCTATCTCCATCCATCACCAGATGAATGTTCTATGGTGATATGCAAGATAATCATCAGTGTGGCTATAGGACAAGGTCAGTTCAGGCACCCTTTCCTCTGCTGTCCAAGAAACAAGCTGGGGACATCTCCTTGGACACCTGGGAACCCCTCTAGAGTCAAGACTCTTGCCATTGCTAAAATGGCTCCGTAATTAAGATATATACTTCCCTGCTCCCTTATCCCCCCTCCTCCATCCCAACCATCCCATTCCCTCAAGCTCTCCCCATCCTCTCTTTCTCCCTTCTCTTCCCCCATCTCCCTTTATTCCCACTTCACCCCCACTTCCATGCTCCCAACCCCTGCCGTGCAATTTTGTCAATTTCCAATATCCAGGAAGATAACAATATGTTTTTCTTTGGGTTCACCTTCTTATTTAGTTTCTCTAGGATCATGAATTATAGGCTCTATGTCCTTTATTTATGGCTAGAATCCACTTATGAGTGAGTACATAACATATTCCTCTTTCTTCAGTCTGGCCTTGAAGAGAGCAGTCTTTCTTTTACTTTTTATTTTAGTCTTATTTTTGTCAATGTAATAGAGTGTATATCTGGTCACTTTTATCCATAACTAACTGCCAGAGAAAAGAATATGGAAGCTTAGAGACTAGGTCATAGAGAAAATGGTTAAGTTTAAAAGTATCCAGATTTTCAAAGTCACCTATGACTTCTCAAGATAGAGGGGCTATGAAATAACACAGTGTAAAGGGCAGAGAGGTGACAGTCGTCATTAATATCAGCATGATTGATTCATATCCTTGAAATGTACCAAGCTTTAACTCAAGTTCAGTAACTCCATAATTTATATAAGTACAGTGTATGCCAGTTCATTAGCAGGTCATTAGTGAGCATGGGGTTGAAGTTCTAAAATATTCTTAGGAAAATCAGAAGGGTTTGTACCTTAAAATAAAATTACCCCTGCAAGCTTACTTTTAGAGTAAGGGGTGTGTCCGTGTATGTAGAGGTATGGGCATGTCTGTGTACATCGGCTATGTGCATGCCCAATTGTTTTCCACTTTTATGCATTTGTCTGTCTGTGCGAGCACTTGTGTGTGTTGAGTGCAGGTGTGTGTAAGCCACGGGGCCCTGGTAGAGGTCAGGGAACCTCGGGATTTGCTCTTTACTTTCTACCCAGCTTGAGACAGGGTCTTTATTGCTTTGCTACTGTGAACACCAGGCTAACTGGTCTCCACATTTCTAGGGACTCTCCAGATGGCTTTCCATCCCTGAGGAGGTGTGCTGGGATCATGGTTTGTAACTTTAAACAAATTCTAGGTCTGTGAACTTAGGAACTCAGGCTTATGCAGCTCACTTGACCCACTAAACTGTTTTCCAGCCCAGTGCTTGCTTTCTGCATTTTATTTCCCTTCGTTGCCAGGCAATTTTCTTCACTCTGAGGCCAGCATTCACTATCTCCTTGGTTAGCCATGTGCTTTCTCTATCCTTCCCAGTGCATTTACATCCAGCATTCTCCAGCACATCATCAATAAAATGTGTAGAGCAGGTCTTTACAAATAGTAGTTTTCAATAAATAATCATAGACTGATTAGGAATTTGTGCTTCATACCCTAATTACAGAAAACCTAATGCAATATAAATAATACAACATCTTTCAAATACAATTTGTGTCAGGATGAAAGAGAACTGGAGTATAAATAATGAATGGAAACTTCCATAACATATCAAAAAGAAAAAGTTCAGTGGATTTTATTACAGGGACGACGGGACCTGGGCTAACAGACGGGGCAAGCACAAGGCACAAACGGGTCAAGACTTTTCATCACACAATTCTGTAAACAAAAATACTTTTGGAATGGAAATCAAAGGAAAGCTTTCTTTGTTATTTCTATCATAGTTGCCTTTCTTGTGCTTTCTAAGCATGAGAAGGACAACGTGAAAATCAATGGTCGCAAAAACAAGACCAACCTGTCAAATAGTGCTTGAAAGCCGCGTCTGTGGGAACAGACCTCACTGGAAGTTAACAGGTTACGTGGCAGCTTTTATTTTGAATACTTAAAAAAAGGATGTATTCATGTGTCTTAGAATGTTTGTACATGTGTGTGGAGATGCCGTGAGGCCAGAGGAGGACACTGGATCCCAAGAAGCCGGAAGTACAGGCCGTTATGAGCCACCTGACGTGAGACTTGAGTGAGAACTGAATTTGAGTCCTCCTCTGGAAGGGCAGCATGTACTCTTCACCACTAAGCCATCTCGCAGCTAGGAACGGTGGCTTTTAAAAGGTATACAGAATTTGCAGATGCGTAATGAGTGCTAGAGATAATTGTATCTGCTTTAATGAAACCTGTCTGTTCATCTACTGGGGAAGTGAGTTAGATTTAAAAATGGATAGATCTGCAGAGATGGCTCAGTGGATAAAGTGCTTGCCCTGTAAAAATAGCTGAGTTAGGTGGCATGCATTTGTGACCTTAGTTCAGGGAAA